>NW_028186457.1:6916399-7005065 GCF_003343005.1 Rhea americana | reverse complement strand
CGATTTTGTGGATCTGATGCTTACCGTTGATGACTCAGAAGTGTCTGAGGACACTTCTCTGGGGAAGAGGCTGCTAGAACCTTTATTGCAACCACAGATACAAATTTTATTTTTTCACACTTAAGTGGATAAAGAGTAAAGGATATCACAGTACATTCATCTCGGCATGAGGAGCTGCCCAAACTAAGATTTCCTGTAGAACTGGTTTTAAATGAGGTCTGATTGCCTGGAGCATCTTTATGAGTAACTTTGAGTACCTTTCATAAGAAGCTCCTGTCTTCTTCTGCATCATTAGTTTTATGTACTAGTCTCGGGCTATTGATGTGAATGCAGTGTCTTCCTTTGCTTTCTTGGGCTCTCCAGCATTACTGTCCGTGGAAAGGATGTAATCTGGAGATGCTATTTATACCTGTTGGACACTGTTTTGCAAAATGAAGTTGAGTGCAGGGTATAGGAGTTAGTGGCGTGAATGTGAAGCTTGCCTGTGGCAGGAGATGGGTGTAAAACTGTTGTGGCTCCAGTACAAGGACCGTATTTGAGATGTGAGGCTCAATGGTCTAAAAGGGATGGATTATTTACCTCCCTGCAGTGATCCCAGCTATATCCTGGAAGGATTTTTTACTGTTAAGTGAAGCTTAGTAGAAAGCCGTGTTTTCATTTAAATACATCAGAACCAAGAGGCAGACTGAGTTTCTTCCAGTCTTACCTGGTGACTAGCTCCAGGATGTGGAAACCTCTGGACTAGCATAGGCATCTTCAAGACTTTCCTTTGCCAGATTCAGCATGATCTGGCAAGAAAGACTGCTCTGACTCAAGCACAACATAAGACTTTCATCTGGAAAATCCTGTGTGCCAGCTCAAAAAGCTCAGATTTCAGTACAAAATCGGACAGCTTAACAAAGCTCTATTTTCACAACAATGCTGGAATAGGTTTTGGTTTTGTTCCAGGGTGGAAAGAAAAGCATACTTTGAAACTTCAAAAGCTGCCAGTCGCTGGAATGTGGCCCTATGGCCAGCTACRTGAGCGTGGGCCGCTGGGAGGGTTTGGTCATGGTACCCGCTGGAAATGACCCCACCGTGAGGAGACCTTGGTTTTCATTCAGATGCTACCATTGCTAAGTAAACTCTCAAAAATCCATCAGTCAGGAGAGGAGGTAAATATCATCCTGCTGCCAGACGGAAGGGCGAGTGAAGTCTATTGGATAGCCAGGGCAGGAACACAACTGTTATGAAATCAGTGGTGAGACTGCTTCRGAGGCCTGTTTTATCCCAAGCTCAGAGAGTTGTGGCCAGTGATTCCTCTTACCTTTGCAGCGAGAGGTCCAGCTTGTGCTTGTTTCCCTCCTGCTTCCCTCACAGCCTCCAGATTTCACATGAAGAAGAAATAAAGCATATGTTTTGCTGTGTTGCAAAGCACACAGTTACAAGAGCAGTGACTACTGRGGAAAGGCTTTCATCTGTGCTGGAAGCCACTGCTGTTGCAGGGCTTGGAAAGGCACAACYGACATCTGTGCAGATTGTAATTCGGTTGAGCAAGTTAACATTTTACTTTATAATACGTATTTATATTTTGAGCTCTTGCAATAACCAGGAAGTGGAGTATAACTTCAGAATGTGACCAAAGAAAGCAATGCATGGATATGGTAACAGTCAGTGAAATAAAATTAATAAGCCTCTTGTTTAAAGTCAATGAAAGCATGCAGCCTTTTTGAATGAAAGCCATAGAGAAAGTAGAAGGCGTAGCACTCTTGGGTTAGAGAGTTAACCACCTTGTGGCCAACAGAAAATCATCAGTGTAGGGCTTTGACATAGTCGTGCCACAATGATGGCTTAGAARCAGTGAGGGAATAACTTGTCCTTTTTTTGCTGTTAGCCTAGGGCATGATAAGCTTTCATACAGCTGTCCAGCTTGAATCACTGCTTCCTGTGCAGCGTAGCCCAGCCTCACACTGGAGTGATTGAGGCAACCGGAGCCACCATATCTAATTTTCATTAAAATTATTCTCAAGGAATATGCAGTGAGCACTCCTCAAAAGCTCTTGCAACAGAACGTTCTTGCTGCAGGATGAAACTTTGTGTAGTTCTTTTCCAGACATCAGCAAGTCTACACAATTTGCACATTATATCTAGCAGTGGTGTAACATAGTGATATCTGTAGATACAACTGTCTGAAAAATAGATGAACTGTAGCATGAGGCCTGACAATGCCTTTATTGACRTTTTGGAAGGAAAAAAATAGGAGGCTCAGAGTTTAAGCCCAAGGCATTTTGTGAAGAGTGTGGAGCTTCTGTGCTGGATCCTCAGCTGAAAATGTGTTTAATTAATTATTGACAGTTGATGTTAATAGCTGCTCATTGGTGAATTGGAGCATTGGTGGTATTGAATGGCACATTCATAGCTGCAGGCGTGATTAAAGAAGCTGTGGCAYTGAAAGCAGATACAACTGATGTTTGGTCCTGTTTAACCTGGTTATTCCACTTTAAATCTTCTCAAAGCTCAAGCACTAGCCTTTTGCAAGTGGAATTTTTTCAGTACTCATTGTGCAGCTTGACGCTAATAATTTAGGAGTGAATAACATCACTAGCTGCCTATCTGTTTATGTCTTAGTGTGAGTTTTTGTTGACATCCCAGTGTAGGAAGAGCTTTCGGCTGTGGCGTGGAGCAGCGTGTTGCATCCTGGCTGGCCTTGGATGCTCCCCAGTGTAATCAGACTGATCAGCTTGCTCTGGATATCCTGTGGAAGTGACTCCCATAATAAATTAATTTGCTGTAACATGAGTTAATTATGGAAATTGCCATCGTATGAAAGGGGGAGGTGAACATTTTTAAAGGATAATTTAAGATGAAAATTTGAGGAGGGAGGGAAGGCCCATATGTCCGGGTAGAAAAATTCGGTAGATCTGCCTACTGTAACCTTACAAGTCAGCATTCTCTAGGATGTTTGGAAACCCATCTTTGTATTTCAGACTAGTCTAACAGCTATTGTATTCTATCAGAAGCTATGGAAATATTTCATTAGGAAGATGGCTTGAACTCTTTGGTTAACCAAAGACCACAGAAAAAGAGGAAAAAATTACCAGAGTYGTATTTTAGAGGTTTTCCACACCTTAATCCCTGTTTTTGTCCCATTCATTTTTTCCTGGTCAAGGAAAAGAAAGCAAGACTTCCTTTGAGATGAAAAGGAAAGACTTATTCCTTCTCGAGTCTTTTAAGTTCTGGGGAACTTCTTTGCTCTTGAAACTTCAAACTTGTAATAAGTTTAAGGCTAAGAATATAGCTAGAAACTCCTGAGAACTGTTTTCAAAATAAGTAACCACTTAGCCCATCCCATTTTCTCATTCTCTTTTACCAAAAGGTCTCAATCTGTGCACGAGTGGAAGTGCCACGTCCTGTGAAGAGTGTCTCCTCATCCATCCAAAATGTGCTTGGTGTGCCAAAGAGGTATGTGGGCAAATTTGATACTTTTTGCTGTTTTTTTTTTTTTTTTTCCAGAAATTGTAGTTGATTGATAAATGCTTTTTGTAACACAAAAAGGAAAGAAGCTAGTTTTTCCCTGAGGCCTGTCCCTGATGCTTTGCTCTGCCATAAGTGGTTGGTGAAGGCAGTGGGTGCTTCCATGGTGAGCACGATTTGTACATGTGCAACCTATGAGCTCTGTGACACAGTAAGAAATGGGTCTTCTGCCCTCCATGCATCCTAAATAGAGCAGCACTGCTCATTTCTCYATTTGCCTTCCTGTTTCCAGTGGGTTTTGTGTCACCCTGCGGGCTCCGTGTTGCCTTGCTTGTAAATGCTCTTCCTAAAGTCATGTGCCTCCCCCCTCACCCCCACCTTGCATCCTGAACAGAGATGCTGCTGGCTGGGGCAGCTGTGCGTGGGCTGGACGTGGTGGGATGCACCCTCCCGCCTCCAGCGCYGCGTACGAGTGGGCGCGCAAGGCAAGCTCCTTCTGACACGCTCTCCCGTTCCTAGCAAAACCTGGCTGCAGGGTGCCCTGATGATGGCAGCAGTTTGGTCCGTAATACAGTTCTCCTCTGGATTTATCGCGTCCTTCGCGGAGACCACGTACGCTTCTGGCATCTGCAGCCTTCTGAGGCAATGAGTTGCCCAGCTTAATGGTGTGCTTCACAGCAAAAATACTTCCCTACATTTCTTCTGAAATCTTTTTCCAGTAATTTAATTGAGTCCTCCTTGGTTTGCAAGAAATTTCAAATATACTTCCCTGTTCACCATTTAAGTGCTGTTCATAACTTTTATGTGTATATATATATAAATGTGTGTATATATATATATATATATATATATATAAAAATATTAGCTACACATCTTATCAAGCAGACTTATGATCTTTAGCGGTAAAGATGCTTGAAGATCTGATAACATACAATACAGTCGGCTGCTGTATGCTTAGTGCCTGCATCTGTCCAACTATTTGAGAGAAATAAGGATGCTTACAATTTGTATGCAAAGATCCTGCCTCCTTGCCGAAATACCCCCCAGCACAGGCAGGGCTGTTGTATCACAAATTGGCTTTGTGCTGTGCAAAAACCACAGATAATCTTGATGCTAAAACGTGCGGGCCATGYGTGGGGGCGGAGGGACGGGCGTTGTTTGGTCTTGCAGTGCTATTTCTGGGCAAGTTCCCCGTCCTGAACCTGCCTGTGTTTCTCGGTACAGCAGTGAAAAGCATTTTACCTGCCCGGCTGTAGGTCAGAGCCGGTGCCTCAGGACCTGTGCCCACACCTCTGGAGTTTGGTGGCAACCTGGCATGGCTTTGCTAGTATGAGCTGTTCCCGGCAGACCCAAGGGAAAACCCAGCAGTAATTAACAGGGCCGTGTTGTCGCGGGCCCTTAGACCAGCGCTCTCAAGGGCTGGCTGCTTGAGTGGGCATCGACTTGCTTGGCCAGGTGTGATGCTCTCATCCTCTCTGCTGGGCCTTGTTCTTCTGGTGCGGCTGTTTCTTTCCTTATCCCGTTTTGGGGCAGATGAGCTACAAGCTAAAGTGTGTCCTTAACCTTTCTGCTGTCACCAGGGTCCCCGAGGCTGCAGGCGCAGCTGCCGTGCCTCTCTCCTGYGCCACCTTCTGCGGGCTTGTCCCCCCCCTCTGCGAGCCGGTGGCCCGGGCGGCTGCGGGCGCAGAGGGGTGACGAGGCATGTGCAAGGGGGGGCTCGTTCCCCAGGCCCTCGCTGTGCCCGGGCTCAGGGGAAGGGCCCCCATGTCCTCGCTGACTGCTGCCCTCCAGGTCTAACTCGGTGGGTCTTCCCTTACTCCTAGGCACAACTGCAGCTTTCCAAGGAAAACCTCTTAGYGATAGTAACACCATTTTACCTGAGACTGTAATGGTTTTCATGGGTTTTGGGTTTTTTTTTTGTTTTGTTTTTTCCCAGCAGAGTGAATGATGTGTAGRATGGAAAGAGTAGAGCAATAGATTCTGCTTGTGAGACATCTTGTAAGCAGCTGTAAGAGCTCCTCTTTCAGCCAACTAATCTGTGGTGGTGATATTGGAATCCAAGAATGCTGGCTATTAAGTTATGGGTACCCAATAGTTGTTTTCTCTCTCTCTCTCTTCTTGGCATCAAAAGGCAATTTTTGCAAAATACTGCCAATGGAAATGTTTATCCAGTGGTCACTGTGACCACTAATTACGTGTCAACCTGTGGGACTGGCAGCTCAACTCTTATCTTGCAAACTGAGTTATAAAAAATATTTCTAAATGGAATGAAGGGGCCAAATGAAGGAAGAGGTCTGTTTACAAAGAAGTACTATAATACTTCCTGACCTTTAGCTTGGAGCAGCTATTTAAAAACACATTTCGCAGTATTTTTTTTTCACCAGGAGCTATGTGTTAAAAAGCTGCTGTTACATGTTACATGCTAAAACTTAGCAAACTCTTATTCTCATTCTATAATTTTTTCTGTAATTTAATTTTTGCAACTCTAATTATTTCTCTTTACTTATGAGATCATCAGTTGAAATAATGGAGTTGCAAAAGTAAGTATCTGGAGGTTTTCAACTTGAAAAGGTTTAAAATAACGTTATAAGCTTTAAGATCTACTTCCTTTGCGTTGTCCTTTAACCCTCTTATTTCCCCCTTTCTCCTGCCATACCCTAATCAGTTATACTTCCAAAATTGTTGGAGTTTAGTCTRTTTTGCTTTTGTACTTCTGTTAACTGTCATTTGCAGCAGGATGTTGCCCAGGAGAGTATGTGCTTGTCAAACTCTCCAGTTCTGCTGATGTTTAAAGACGTTGGAGTGGTTTCCATAGATGCTAATCGTGTTGTGGTTGAAACATGATCAGCTGATTAGTATGTATTTTCTTTTCATTTTGCATTTAACTTACAGATTTAGGATGAAATTTGACCAGCTGCTGTCRTCTACATAAGCAATGTTTGATAACTTTGTCAGGACTTGCTGTATCTTCTTCAGTAAAACCAGTCTGGAGAACCTCTGGACTGAAAGGTTTCAGAAATAGTATCGTTTGCTGTCGGTTATTCAGCAGTTGCCTCCCAGTGCAGCACATTCAAAGTAGGAGTGGGAGGGACATGCCTGTGGAAACACATGGCTGCATCCACTAGGCCAAGTGCAGGTTAAAGCATGCTGAATCCCAGGCATGGAGCACTTTTTCTTGGCTTATCCATCTGTGAGCTGCAGCTTGGTCCGAGCCAGCCTGTACGGCACGCTGGAGTTCTGGGTAGTGGTGGGTCTGGTTATGGGAGAGCTTGAACCCCCTGAACCTGAGATGGGACCTGAGCTGAGTGGAGCCGTCACCTTGCGTGTCAGCGATGCCTGGAGGGGTGTCCCTCTGGCAGCAGACCAGACACCAGCCGCACTGCTGAACCTGATGGAGAGCTGTTCGTGTAGGGCAGGTGCAGACATCTCGTCTCGGGATAATTGAAGGGTTTTAATAACTTCTTATCTCCCTTCTCTTGTGACAAGATGAAAAAAGTAACAGCCTTGAAGTCTGATGAAGGGTTTGTATGCTGCCTGCTCTGATCAAGGCAAACCATCTTTCCAGAAGGTCGTGCCTGTTTTGAGGGTCTCCCACCTAGCAGTTCCCAATCAAACCTGCATAGGAGAATAATTAGCTCTAAGGTCTTATATTTCAGCTAGCACAGTATTATCTTAGTGGTCTCTTACAAAACCCAGAGCAGCAGCAGAGTCCCTGTGTGCTCTGTGCTCTTGGGGTAGTAACACCACTTGGCACAGGTTCATGCTTGCTGTATCTTTTTGTTCGTTCTTTGTTCCTTTGGGTGCCTGGCAGTGCTGATGTGAATGACGCTTCTGCGGTGGTAGAAAAGCTTTATGAAGAGGACGGTAATGATGTTTTGCAGAGCAAACACAACCTGGCTTCACACCACYCCTTGTGTTGCGGCAGCTTCCTCCATGAGGGTGCTTGGTCCTTGGCTTTCACGTTCTTCGCTCCAGGTTTTAGGCTCTGCGTGATTGCAGAGGAGCAGGCTATCCTGAGCATTTGTGGGGAGTGAACAGGAGTTATGAGCAGGCAGKCAGATCTGTGAGTGTTGAAGGGATATGGACTGAGGCATGTCCTTATCCTGTAGCAAGGAGTAATATCTTTAGCATCTCTTCAAAGGTGGGATAAGGTTCGTTGTATTTAYGTTGCTTTGTATTGGTCAGGTAAGAGCATGCTTATAGACAGGTTTGGCAGAACAGTCAGCATGTGATAAATTTTAAAAGTTTAGTGCCTAGTAGCATGTGAATATGGGGTGCATTGTGCCCCCTTCAGTTGTACTGGCCACTGTTCTTGCGTGCTCCTGTTCAGCATCTTTGCTCCCATTGAAGATGATGATGACGGATGACTTGATGATAACAGTTTCTGGTATCTKTTCAGCTCTGGCATTCCCAGCGGATGATGAGCTAACTGCAAGTCTTTGGGCTGTTAGAAATTTGGAAGCAAACATTGATTTTGTTGGCTTACGGAAGAATACCTTGAAAGGCGGGACTTAAATGGGGTGATCTGTTTAAATTTCACTTAAAGGTGAAGGTATAATTGTGATGTTAACTGTCTCCTGAGTCTGCCTGGAAACACAGCTGTATGAGGAGAAATATTGCACTCTTCAGTGATTTAGACTGCTGCAGCCTTTCCARCCTTGTTGGAATAAGAGGAAATTCCTCAACGTTTTCTGCAAGTTCCGGGAGACTTTCATATTCTATTAGAAATTGCTGACACATATGCTGATGAAAGATTCTGGCTGGAAATTGCACATTGGCCAGTATTGTTCTTGTGATCTCTTCCACAGCTTGGCTTTTTTGGGGGGAAAGAAGAAGAGGAAGCTTTTTTTTTTTTTTTTTTTTTTTTTTTCCTCCAATGGCATCAGGTTTCTCAGGATTACTGGGGTCCTTCAGGCTCTCTAGAGGAAGCAGAGAGCTCTGGAAGGAGCTTTACTTCCGTGCTCTGAGCTGCCATTGTGTTTTTTAGGCTCTGCCAAATTTGGTGTGATGGACAGGTAGATTTTTGWGCTCATTTCATATGTACCTAGAGTGACTGCAGTGAGAAAAATGTAGATGCTCTCCAAAAGAGCAGTGAAGAGTGCCAGTGTGTGTGTGTGTATTATATTCTCTTTCCTGCTTGTGGAAAATAGCTTCATACCTATTTGAAATGCCAATGGTACACTGATGTGTAGAGGCTCCTTTTGTTTTAGATGTGCATGCGTGTACGTAGTGTGTATGTTCACCTATGTATTATATATGTGAATACATTTGTGAGTATGTGCAAAATAAATGTTCMCATTAACACATTAGTTAAACTGAAATTTCCCCAGGAGCGCGCTCTGCTTTCCAACAGGTTGCATGTGCTCCATCCGCCTTTTATCTCGGCAGTTTGTGCCTGGAGGATGAGGAAGAAAAATTGAGGATGTTCCCAGGGAAACATGTCCAATTTTTAAATGAAAAAAAGAAAGCATAGTTCAGGCTGAATTAATGCAGAGTTGGACTGATGAAAGCAGAAATGTTGTGTAATAACCTAGGACATGTCTAGTCAGGAGTTAGATATACCATCAGTGCTATTCTCCCTTTTTATTCCATGAGCTAAGCAACTTGTCTTAAAACCATCAAAATGATGAGCATATAACTTTTCACATTGTTGTTCTGATTTCCATTAACTTCTGTCTGCTTGTCTGCGTTTGATTTTGTTAGTTTGTTGATGCAGAGGCCGTATCTCGTATCTGCAAAGTACCTAGGAGGCTTTGGGTAGAATTAATAAGGATTAATAGGCATGATCTTTCTGAACTGATGCTTTTCTGTAGCACAAAACAATGTTTAATTTGCTTCCTAATTGCTATGGAATACTTATTGCATTTCCCTGGAAAACAGGCATGCAGACTGACTATTGGCAAGTGTGCATGTGTTCCATTATGCATACTGATTATCTAACTAATTGTAATGTTTCTGCTACAAACAGGACCAGGTTGCAAAGTCTGGTTGTGCATCGCTTTTTACCTAGAAATTGTGGATGTTTGAATCAGTGTGCCTTGGCAGAGCCCATTGCTGGGTGACATTTTGGTTTGGACCTCCATAATATCCTTTTTCCTCAAAGCATCTCATCCTTTTCTTTCCATTTTCTCATCCTTTTTCTTTACATTTAGTCTCTGGGAGCCTTGATTTCTCCACCCCAAGTGTCTGCCAGGGAAGGGATGGAGGCCATAAGTAAGTGGGCAGTGATTATTTTGGAGCCCTTTGGGCTCTGGAAAGAGGCCCGTACACCCCCGCACACACACGCACACACAATCCATTTTGCAGACAGCTCCTGTGTGTGGTGGGAAACCCTCTGACAGGTTTATGTTATGCTACAAGGAGGTACAGGGGGTGTTGGAGGGTAAGCTGATGCTGCCGTGGTGGTGGTGAGCTGGGCTGCTCATGCTGGAATCAGCTCTGGCATGTTTGCAGGGTATGGTAGAGAGGACTGAGGCTTTCCTGAGGCCTCCCATGGTTCTGTGTTTGGTGTCATACTGCCTTTGGCCAAATGCGGAAATATTGCCCAAACACATGCAGAAGTGACTGACCGTTGATTGGTGTAAGCTTTAGGGACAGAAGCCAAGGACATGTCTTCCAGCCACCTGGAAAGTGAGTTATGCCACATCTCCCTGCCCTTCCCCAGGGCGTCTGAGCCTCTGAGTGGGTTTTATTTTCTCTTACCCCTGGTAATGCAGCATTTCAGCAGACGAGAAAAGGCCTGGGCTGCAGCTGAAACATTGTCATACCGTCATGATTCTTCTGGACCCATTTTGGAAGGTTTAACAGTAAATAAGTCAAGATGGAAAGATACAGTAACTGAAGAAGTTCAGAGGTGTTTTCAGTTATCTTTCTAAAGTTGCATACAGGATTTACCCTTAACCTCATTTGGTTCCTTTAGATAATGAGTAATTTTACCACAATGGCTGTGGAAAATAAATTGCCACAGTAACTGTTTTTTGCCACTGTGCCAGTAAACAGGCTTGCACATGCATGCACGCACACTCAGTGCTCTAGGCGAAGCTCCAGACAGGTCCCACAAGGGTATCCTGCAGCAAGGGAGGACTCTGTATGCTCAGGATTATAGCCAGGGAAATACAGCCTTCATTTTGAGCTGGAGAAAGAGGAAATGGGTCTCCAAAGTTGCACTAACTGTGAGAGCTTCTGCTGAATATATGTGAGCATTTCACAGCCCCTCTAGAGTTTCCTGGTTCTTTGTTTCATTGAGTCCCAAGCAGTAGTGAACATGCTGTTGTGTACTCTGCCTCTTTACCTTCTGGCTATGGACAGGGGCATTCTTCTGCCTGAAACTTGGGCTGAACTTCTGGTTAGTCAGAAATAGTGGTAGGGAGGTAGAAATCCCCAGGAGAGCTAAGTCCATCTTGTTTCTGGTGGCTCTACTTTCTACAGCTTTGCAAGAGTTATTGCAGCTCAGCAGCTTGTACTGTCCTTTCCTCAGCATGCAAATACAGCTCTGTTCTTGCTTCATTCCCCTCTCCCTGCTTTCTTATATACCCCTTGCTGAGAAGCTGAACATCCATATAAGCAATACCGTACCCACAGACTGAGGAAGCAAGAATTCCCCTTCCCCCCACTGCTCACCCATCTTGTCTGCTGTTACGGTACCCCATCTCCAGCCAGAAAATGAGGTCCTAATTCAAAGCCCTTTGAAGTCAAAGGATTCTCCCTGTTAACATCAAAGTCTTTGGAGTAGATGATTGGAAATGCTTGATAAATGCTTCGATTGCGTGACCAGCACGAAGCATCATCTGATTTAGGCTTTTTTTTTTTTTTTTTTTTCCCCAATGTTAATTCCTAGAGAATAAAGAAATGTTCCTGGCCACCCTCATGGTTCTGTTCGTGCCGCTTTTTGGCACAGAGACCGTGTGCTCTTTAATAAGTGGCCAATGGAAATTGGTCCACAGAGCTGCTCACTTGAAGCTGCAGCTCAGGCCACCAGGACAGTAGGAGCACATCTCCTCGCAGATTGCCCTGCGGCAGTGCAGTTTCACCTCCGTGCTGCACTGACGTCCGGACCAAACGTCCCCGGTGCTAGAGGCTGTGCAAACACGGGAGCAAACATAACCCCAGAGAGCTCCCAGCGTGTGTTGCAAACGCAGCGAGCTTGCACCGAGCCCTGTCCCCGACTGTGGACTTAACGGATGGTCTAGCTGAGCTGTGTGTGTGTGTGTGGAGGTGGTATTTACACTGTCTGACTTCGGTCTGCAGGTTAGTCACCGAGGCTGCCGCTTTGGTCAGCGATGGATTCTTAATCTGGGCTCTTAACTCCCACTCGCCCCACTGACTGCAAAGGGAGTCTGGGTTTCTGATGTGAGCACGGAAAATAACTGCCTCGGGTCAGTCCCTGCCGCCCGGTTCCCAGGCTCGGGCGTTCGTCGCCGGCTCCCGCCCCTCTGAGGACTCCCCTCGACTTCCTCCCGCTTTCCCCGAGCTCCGCCGCTCCGCCGCTGCAGGGAGCAGACCCGGGAGAGCTGCTTGGCCTCCACTGACTTGTGTCTTTTCACTTACGTAAGGTTAAGTCGGATCCTAGATAAACATTTTAAAAGGCTTCCCTAAATCTGCTGCTCTGAAATACTGAGCATTGTTTTCAGTTGCGAGGTTTTCTTTTTGTTGTTGTTTTTGTTTTTTTGGRGTCTTTTTTTTTTTCTTTTGGTTATGCCATAAATGATTTAAGTAGTCCCAGTCCTCCTATTTGGAAGTACATCTGTTTACATGACACATTCCAAGAAATTTATGTTAATATCCGTCTGACATGCCATCTCCCTGGCGGGACACTGCTTTTGGAATATGGAATGTAAATGTAGCATTTTTGAAATAGTGTTGAGCCCTCGGAGCGAGAAACTGCAGCTGAGATTCACCCCGGCAGCGCAGCAGCCGGGCGCTGCCCTTGGGGGCTCCTGGGCTCACCCGGAGCAGGCTGCCGGCGAGGCACCGAGTATGGGCAGGGGCTGCAACCCCGCCGCGGCACGGGTGGCGAAATGCAGAGCGGCAGCCCTGCCGTGCGTCTCACTAGGAGGGGCAAAGACAAGATCAACTTCTCCTTTTCCCCCCTCGACATCTCCCCCTGTTACCGTGTGCCTGAGCGTCAGGACGCAGTGGATTTCGTTCTGGGCTTTGGTACCGAGTTGCAGGAAGAGCTGTGGCCAGGTCTTCCAGCTTTGCTTTTTTTTTTTTTAATGGGGAAGCACAAGGAGGAAGCACAAGGGTATTTTGAGGAGGATGATTTCAGTGTCTGTGAAATGCTTTGGGCGCCCGCGTTGAAAGAAGTCGTGGTGCAGGGGTGCGTATTTCCCTGAGCTGGAGAAGTGGTTTTCTTCCCCTTCCCCAGCACGGCTCTGGCTGCTGGCTGAGTGGCTGAAGGAGGGATTAGTGTGACTAGGAGCATCTTCTCTGCGTAATTTCATGTGATTTTAGTAGATCAGCCCCAGAGCAGAAGACGGTTGTCTCTGTTGTTATAGCGTAGAAATAAGAAATCAGCTGTTCAGAATTCACTAAGTTTTGGGGATGTAACTAATTCCCTTTGGCCTTTTTGGAAAGAAAAATCACATTCTGACAAATGGACACACTCAGCAAAAGGCTTCGTTGTGTGGCTGGATCGTTACAGAGCGTTCCCCCGCACAATGCTTTATTGTGTTGTGGGTCCCGTTTGGGATGAGGGCTGAAGGATATCCAAGGACCGCCCGTGGGAGACTCCCTCCGATGGTGTATCTTCCTCCAGGCAGCAAAGAGCTGTCTTCAGCTACAGCTACCACCCAAGTACTTGTCCCCCTGCTCGCAGCAGACACAGGTTGCCCTGCAACCCGCTATCAACTGTGGGCTGCATGTGATGGGAGGCACTGAGTCCGTTTATCAGTCAAGTGATAGGTTATCGTTCCCCTTCCCTCGTGTGTTCTTCCTTCCCGCCAGCATCTCCCTGCTCTGCTCCAGCTCTCTCCTAACCCTCCCAGATTCATTCCCGATTGTTTCTTTTACAGCCTTCAACTGTGGCCTCTCCTCTTCCGTACTGACACCTCCCAAGAATTTTCTCACAGCTCCCTTGTTCTCCTTCAGGGCTCTCCTGCACAGCCTGTCTGCGTCAGCCCACTCTGTGGTTCAGCTCAGGGACCCTTTGCTGTGGTTGCTTTTTTCCATACRCTAGTGCAATGCAGATGCTGGCTGTGCAAAGATTTAAGGAAGGGGGAACACCATGCTTGTGGTGGGACGTGCTACTCCTCACACAGGGGAGTGAACGCAGGTCTTTGGAACCACTCAGACTCAGTCTCCAGCTTCAGGTGCTGACTTCACCTCTCTGGGTTGATTGGTTGTTTCATCCTATTTCCATCRGTAACATCTCCTTGTCCTCTTTTCTTTTTTTCTCTTGCAAAGCTCCTTTGGGGTGATACACCCGTCCACTTGCAAAAGATTCACCTTCTCATCTTTTTCCCTAGAAGCAAAGGGAAATAGCTATTCAGGCAGCAAAGCAAACACTTTGTCTTGCTTTCACATGGCCCAACACAGAGTTTGGAGAAAGTGCTCCAAGTGTCTGGGGGGAGACAGTGATCTCTAAGTCTCTTACAGTGATCTCTAAGCAAATTCAGTTTGCAGACCTCTGATCTGGACACTGGAATGCTGCGGGTTTGGGAGCACAATGCATAAACCTTCACAATTTCTTCTTCAGTAATTCCTCTGTATGATATCCCTTAGAAAGTSTCTAGGCTCAGTGCTAGCGGCTTTTGAGATATAGCCAATGATACCATCTGTTCCTTGTCATCTCCTTTTTGATGCAGATACCAGCACATCAAAACAAAGCTCCTGTTGTGGGACTGATATTTCTCCCTCCCCTTTTGTTCATTCTTAACCTCCTAGGAATTTGGCAGCACAAAATCCATCACGTCGAGGTGCGACTTCCTACAGAACCTTATTGCAAATGGTTGTGCAGGAGCAATCGAAAATCCTAAAAGCAGCATTAACATAGTGAAGAACGTTCCTCTGAGCAGCAAGGGCTCCGGCTTGACCCATTTGGATGTTACACAAATAATGCCTCAGAAGATCTCCTTGAATCTTCGGCCTGGTGAGTCCCCAACAACTAAGCTGTGTTCTGGCATAGAAGAGGTCATTGGTGGTGGTGGTGGTGGGATGTTGAGATCATATTATAGCCTGTGATCTTAGAGACAGCTAAAATGGGCAACTGCTGACCCTTCCAGAGTCCATGAACCTCAGTGGTGCATCGTGAACAGAATTGGGTCTGTGGTATTTTTTTTTTTTCTTTGTGAGGACTCTGCTGTTATGCTTGTGATCCAGGTCAACCAAACCCTATATAAAACTCCTATAAATACTTGTCTTAATCCTTTCATATATTTAACAATAACCTGCTYGAGTTAAAAATGCAATCAGTGGATGGAAGGTTTAAAACAATTGTGGATCCTGCGTTGATCTGACAGTGCTTGAATCTTGAGTCTGAGATAGCTGCTTGTATAAATTAAGAAAAAAATGCATATCTGTTTTCTGTTGATATGGGTTTTTTTTCTTTCTTTTTTTTTTTTATAAAGACAACCCATAGTATCAAGGCCTATGATGGAGATTTGAACTTCTGACTCAGAACTGGGACTATATCCATATCCTTGTTTCATTCCCCTGAGCCATCACTTTTCTATAAATCTTTTTGTTTTAATTAGAAATTAAAAGTGAAAGGCTAGTTTGAGCCATGCAAGTATGCTTGTTATCAAAAGTTTTTGCTTGGTGGGGGAAGACATTAATGTGGGTTCAGAATTCTTGAAAAAATTTGGCATTTGATGTTTCTGAAGGGAAAAAAAAGCTCTTTATGGGAAGGTCAAGAAGCAGATATAAAAGCTTGATTCATTATAAGCAATTGATGTGGGTTTTTGAGACTTATTTTGTGACAGCTCTCATGAGCTTCCAAAAAAAAAAGAAAAAAAAAAGAAAAAAGAAAGAAAGAAATAATGATGTTTTGTCCAGGAAAAGCGGCATTTTTGAGCTGGTTCTCTGTAGCACACTACTAGCACTCTTTCAGGTCCTAGGAATTTCTGCAGAATTTCACAGGATCACTGAATGGTTGAGGTCAGCGGGGACTTCTGGAGATCAGCTGGTTCAACTAGCTGAGATTAGCTACAGGTTGCCCAGGGCTATGTCCTGGCAAGTTTTGGAGATCTCCAAGAATAGACTCCACAACCTCTGTGGACAACCTGTTCCAGTGTTCTCTGTGAGGGTAGTTGAGGCAGTGTTTTTATGTGTTCAAGGGCAGTTTCCTGTGTTTCAGACTGCCCATTGCCTCTTGCCTTGTCACTGGGCACCACTGAGAAGAGTCTGGCCCCTCTTCTTTACAACTTCTTATTTGTGTTTTAAGTACGTAGATTGAACAGCAGTGATGCTTCTTAAGTTAGATCTTTCTAAGCATTATTACTGGTATCATCAGTCACACCCTCAGCTCTAATGAAATTTGCTTCAAAATCCTAAAAGCAGATACATACTTAAAGCTAGCCATCCTTGTGTCCCTCTCTAGATGAATCTTCCTAAAGAGGATGGTGGTGGAGACCAGGCAGCCTGGAGCTGGTGGTCCAGAGTGAGGAGCGTGCTAATGCCAGAGGTTGCTTCCAGGCTGGGTGTGCAGGTTYGGGCTTGCTGGGAGGCATGTTGCAGATTATTTCTGCAATGTGATTTTGCTTATGAAACAGGTTCACTCCTATGAAAGAGGAGTTATTTACTCATGTTTCTTGAGGTAATTACTGGCAGAAGAGGCTGGTTCAGCAAAGCTGAGCTTTGAAATCTCACCTCCTTCACATGCAGCAGCCAGTGCCTGGCAAATTCCAGAGCTGCTACCAAAGGCAGTTTTGCAACGTTGGCAGCACATTCACCCACCTCTTCGGTCTTAGACTCTTGGAGAAGGGATGAAGAAGATTTGCCTCTGTGACTTTCTTGGGGCCAAGTTGTTGGCTGCTGGAACTWTTTTGGGCTGTGCTGAGCGAGGATGTGTGGGGCAGATGTGCATTGTCCTCCTGCATGACCTCACCTCACAGGGGACCAGATCCGTGRGCATTCAATTTGCTATGTGGCCACCATCAAATTCACCAGGTGCTTGCTAACAGCATGGTATTGTGCAGAATGGGGACTGCTCTTCAGTTCAGCTTAGACTGCAGAGAAGCCCCTGTGTCGAGCTTGGAGTGTCACTCCCAGGGCCCTCTCAGATTCCCTTATGGGTGGAGGAGGAGAGGCAGGGATGGGTGCCACCACATCTGTGCGGTACCAGTGTTGCTCCCCAGGCTGCTGCGGGTTGCAACAGCCTGGGGATGTTTGGCAGAACAGCAGCAAGCTGCACAGAGCGTTAAGCTGAGACTGTACTGCTTTTCCAGGGGTCCAACAAATCCAAGAACTGTTGGAGGAAGGAGGGGRATGAGACTCCCAATGAGCTTTTTTGCCGTCTCAGCCAGGGCAGCTCCTCCTGTGACTGGGTTATACTGCTCTGCCTGGGCGGCTTGAAAGCTCCTTCCCTCGAAAGTGCCCAATGCTGAGGAATTGCCCTGAGGGTTCACATGGTGCTGCTCAGGCCAGTCTGAGCTGGGAGTTCCCCTCCTGCTGCTCTCTCTATGCTCCTGCTGCATATCGAGTATTGGAGTCATTGCAGGAGGAGGAATATTTCTAGATGTTTTTAATAGTATCTTCCGTTTTTTTCTCTTTTTGACGTTGAGCAGCATTCCATCTTTCTTGGGGTGAAAGACTTCCTAAACCCTTGAATTAGCATTCCCTGGTGAAATTATCCATTAATTTCTAAGCTTGAGTCTTGATTGCTTCAGCCAATAGATTCAAGACAAAAAGGAACCAATATTGGTTTAATTTTGTGCATAATACTAATTTTGTGTTCCATCAGAAAACTTGATGCATCAAGAGTTTAATGTTTCAAAGCTGAATTCACATAGCTGTTTGTGGTGATTGTGATCTTTTATTCTTAGACTACTAAGTAAAAGCAGAACAGAGTGGCTAGTTGTGAACTGTTCACTGTTCCCACCCAGGGAGTTTGATCTAATCATCCTGTGGCATAAGTCATACCTCCACGCTTTGTGCCCAGAGTTAATCTCCGAAGGCTTTAAATTGATGTCTTCGTTAGGGTAGCTTTCAGATCAAGCATTTAGTTTTCACTAAGTTGCTTTTTGAGCTTGGATCCAGTTTATAAAGCAGAGTGTCCTGGTTGGATAGAAGAAATATGAGTAGCCCAAAAGGAATTTAAAAAAATGAATAGATTCACATTGTATTGTCTGTTAAGCCTTAAGCCTCACCAAGCAGAAACAAAAGCTTTTCTTGGAAAGTCATAATTGCCAAGTTTGTATTCTTAAATTGGCCAAAAGCGTTTTCTCCAGTTCCTGCACTGCATCTGTGTGACAGTATCCAAGAAATGTTTCTGAATTTATTTTTGAAATAAAAACACTTCAGTAAAAGCTCTAAGCAGAGGATGAGGTAGTGGTATGTAGGGAAGGAAGGGGTTCAATTTTTTCTAGAAATGCCAGASTAATATAGTGCATAGGGAATAACAAATTCTTTTGCACTTGTATCTATATATATSACCAATACTTTCTGTCAGATAATCAATTTATGCAGTTATGAATGAAAGAAAAAAGAAGAAATAGGCCCAGAATCCTATTATTTTCAGTCTTTTTTTCATAGACTCCTAYGTATGTGAATGTTAAGGACAGAAGGTTCCTTAGAATATCCTCAAAATTCTCTTTAGCACAGCACAAGGTCTAGGATTTAACYTAGTTATTCCCATCTTAGGACCTGTTCAGGAAGAAGAATACTTTGAGAACTGAAATGTCAGCGACACTCAGTTCAGAAGTACACCGCAGCCTCTTCTGAAGAGGCTGAGTAGCCCAATGGGAAATACGTGTTAGGAATGAAAGAAGTATACATAGGTAAGAAGTTTTGCCTGAGTTAAACACATTCTTGCAGCATTGAATTCAGAAGGTCAGGATTACAATCACAGTTCCTCCTCTCTTGTCCCGTGATCAGTGCTAACAGGTATCACACTATATAAATGATATCCCTCTTTGTTCTCCTCCTCATAAAATGCATGCCAGATAAAACATCAGGTGGACCTGATWTGGTTTAGCCAGCTTGATAACTCTGTATACCATAGGCCCTGGGCTAAGCTATATCCTGGTGCATACTGTTTCTCTGAACATTGTATTGAGAAGGCCCTGTTCCTATTTGAAAGGAAAAAAAAAAAAGGTTGGCGAGAAAAAGAAGGCGTATTTATTGCAAGAGTTTACTGCTTCCTACATCCTTTATCTTGGAAATATCTGTATAGCAGCTGGTCACCTATTGTATTGCAGTTGTATAGAGACTGCCTCTAGTGCCTCTGCCTTTGTCAGGCGCATTTATTGCTCACACTGCAGGGGAGAGCAATTACATGTCATAAAAGAGGCCCTGACTTGGAAGCAGTCCTTGATCTAAACTTGCAGGGAAATCCTGAAATACCTAAATCAAGCTATTCGACCCTTCGACTCTTCTGGTACCTCACCGTAGCCGCCCTGAATTAGCTGAGATGACCAGATAAGCACTGATGGAGAAATGAGAAGATCCAGCTCTGAGCTCCTTCATGGCTTTGTTTGCAAAGAGGCCAACTCCAACTCATGCACTTCCCACATGCCTTCTTGCATTGGTGCCGGGACACCAACCCTTCACAGAGGCAGTGAAGGGTGTTGAGGCCAAAGCAGCTGCTGCATAGGTTGGGGGAGAGACAGAGATGACAGTGGTATGGGGAGCAACCGTTACTGGTTCCACCCCAGGGAGCTGGTGGCCTTGTGTGTGCAGTGAGGTTGTCTGCAAGCTCTCAGCAAATGCAGGAAGGTTGAGGGCTGGTTGCAGGGGATGGCGGCAGAGGGAAGGAGTGGATTTTGGTACAAGTTGCTCCAAAGCAAATGCTGGAGCCAGGACGGAAAGTGTTTAGCCTTGCTTGCAACTCAACGGAGTGTCATCTCCAGGTATCTGTGCCTGGCCAGCACTTGCTAGGCTATAAAGCTCCTCATGCATTGTCTAGCCAGTACTGTAATTTTGGGAGGCTGCTGCATGTTCTTAGGCAGAAAGTAACTGGGAGCAGCTGTGGTGCTGTGAACAATAAGGAGAACAATAAAATTTTTAGGGAAATGTTTTCACAATAATAAAAAATGTGCATTTCATTTCTGAGGAAGAGGGAGGAAGCAAAAGGCATTTTTCAGAGCCTGCTGGTGCCCGAAGTTTAGCTGTGGCCATGAAAAGCTGGGAGAGGTGGAAAGGAAGGGTAGCTTTGATCTTTTTTTTTTTTTTTTTTTTTTTTTTTTTTTTTTTNAAAAAAAAAAGCCAAGTCTGAGAACCTGCTGAGTTTGAAAACGGGGTGAGGTGGGAGGTGGGATTTCCAAATTGGCCTGGTTTCTGGGAGTGCTTGAGCCTAAGGTTTTCATTTAGATTGCTTTCTCAGCTATTGGCAAAGTATAAGGCTCACATTTGGTGTGCCCTCTCTGGCTCCACTGAGGTCTGTCTGGCTTGAGCAGTGGCTTATTTTGAAGTCAGTTCACATGTTTTGAAGCGTGGGCTACTGCCCCATACCATGGGCAGTGCTGGCGGTGGGCTGCCCTCCAGGACACCCCTTCTGAATAGCCTCTCTGATGAAGTCACTTCTGCAGACTGGCTGAAGCAGCCTAGGGATGCCAGGAGGAAAGCTTTTTCAGCTTTTYCCCAGTTCTGCAGCCTGTGACTGTCTTGTCCACTCCTTTCCTTATGCTCATCTCTTCAGAAATCTTCACCTCTACTTTGGTACTTCTCTTTGTGATTAACACATTATTTTTCCAATCCACTTCTTGTTTGCCCTGCTTTCTCCAGAATGATAGTGGCATGACTCTCTTTCAGGGTAAGATGTTGCTTTTATGTCTGCTTTGACTTAACTTCTCTGCACAGCTCAGAATCATCTTTCCCTTCTTGCATTCATCCCATGCTATCTGTTTTCTCCTGACCCTCTTCTTTTTCCTACTCCACTTCCTTTGTGTCTTTTGTGCAGAAGTCCTTTGATTTGTTCCTTGGTTGCTTGGAAGATGTACTTGGAGGATGTCAAGGRCCCCTCTTTCGTGGTCCACCAAACATCTCATTTGAGGTTCAYTCTGCTTCTTTTTCATTCTAGTTTTCTAGGAAAATGCTCCTGGATTGTAAACAGTTTGGGGTAGCAATGTTTTTTCATTTATTTTTATTCTTAGACACTCTTTCAGTGTGTTGGAAGGACCTTTACTCCTATGTCCAAAATAAAATGGGGACACACATTCAGACAGGTGTCTTTCTTTTGCCTGCTACRCTATGGAGTTTAAAAAGAGCCCAAATCATCCCCTACTTTACCGATGGAGACTAAGGAATGGATTTGAAAGTATACAAAATTTCCCTTACCCTCTTTCTKCACAAGTGATCTGTGTGCTCTTGGGGACTCAGAGAAGCAATCTGTCTGGATTTTACATGTGCTATCAGCTTTCTTGTTGCAGGAAGGTTTTTTGCAGAGTGGGTCAAACGTTTTACAAGAGCCTCTACACCTAACGTGTTGGCGCTATTTAGGCTGGGCTGTTAAAGCAGAGCAAATGTGGRCATGTGTTCAGAACATGCACCTGTAGGGTGGGTGTGAGCGAGCCCTGCGGGAATTACATCTTTTCATCGCCCTCAACTCTTCTGTGTGTACAGGTGACCAGACCTCCTTCAAGGTTCAAGTACGGCAAGTGGAGGACTATCCTGTGGATCTGTACTACCTGATGGACCTCTCTCTGTCCATGAATGATGACCTAGATAGCATTCGCAACCTGGGGACCAAGCTGGCTGAAGAGATGCGAAAGCTCACTAGCAATTTCCGGCTGGGGTTTGGCTCTTTTGTGGACAAAAACATTTCTCCTTTCTCCTACACAGCACCAAGATACCAAAACAACCCCTGCATTGGGTAAGTGGTAGGGGTACTCTGAAAGGAGAAGCCTGGTATTTGCACAAATGGAGGAACTGAGAGCGCATCCAGTGGCTCACTGCTTGACTGCGGCTGCAGAGTTGTTTCTTGTAATTCTTGCATTTAATAATGAACCATATTTGTGYCCCATCTTTTTGAATGCTGATTAGCCACAGCTATTGCTGTGATGTTCCAAAGCTATTCAAAACAGGACAGTTTCCAATTTTTCAGTGGCTGTTTAGAGGCGTCTAGATATRTGAAACTGTTGTATTAGGAGCATAAAGATATCGGTGAGTACCTAAGGAGGATACAGACATAGTAGGCTTTTTTACAGGCTGGGAAAAAAAAAAGAGCTAGAAATTCCTGATTTCTGAACCTAGCACCTAGCTCTGAGTCATAGTTTGGCTTTGAATACATCAATTAAGCTCTTTGTCTCCATTTTACAGATAAGGAAACTGGGCAATATAATAGACCTTCCCAACAGAAGTGTTGAAGTGAAGTCAGATTTGTAAGGGCCTGTAAGACTGATTAATGAGTTCTTGTAAAGTGTTTTGAAGATTTCAAGCAAGTTTTTTCTTTAGAACTGTTCAAGGAGAGCAAACTCAAGTTGCAAAGACATGTAAGTTATGTGGTTTACTTTGCAATATCACAGCCTTCCTCATGTTTTGTTGTTGTTGTTGTTGTTGCTGTTTATTAGTATCTTTGTTTGTTGTTCTCCTTGTATCAGCCAGAATTTGGGATCAAGTCCATTGAATCAAGGATTATGCCAAAGTGAAATTGGCTGAAGTGGAGGGTGTCCAAGTTCGGATGGATTTGTATGTTGATATAAGATTGGATACAGCAGCAGATTCCTTGCTGCAAGAGTACCCTTTTTGATGCTCACTTTCGTGGCCCCTGTCCTGCCCTTTCTTCACCTCATCTGTCTTTGGGGAGGGCACCTTGTAGTCAAGTAAGAGTGGTAAGGTTATCACTTTTTGTTTGAACCTTTCCTGGATGCTTAAATGGAAAGGTCACATCACTGACTGATGCCAAGGTCTGTGAGTGTGCATCCTTTAAGTTTTCCATGTGAGTGATGGATTAAAGAGAGCTTACACCATCTATAAGCTTCTAGGCCAACTTTTAGCATTCTAGGCCAACTTTTAGCATCAACCAAGCATTTGGCATCTAATCAGACATTGACCGTTCATCTGACAAATAATCCACATTCTGTTTTCACCCACTTCATCTGGAAAGGAAAATCGAATGGATGGTGATTTTAATGCTTTAAAAAAAAAAAGTCTTGCTTCAGCCATGAAATATGGCCAGAAGTGTCGTGCTGACTGAACAATTCCCAGTGATAACTTGCCTTCGGAATTTAGTGGGGAATTGTGAGTGTTTTTGCTCATGGTAGCATTTAATCCTCTGAGCATGAAATGCCTARGGAAAGCATTCATATAGAAACTACAGCTATTTAGGGAAGCCCTGTGTTAGTGCAAATTTTTCATTAATAGGCATGCTTTTACAAGCATAATTTCTGAGTTGTTTCTGAGGGGTCCAGAATGTACTGTTAACATCTGGAGTATCTCTTTCAGGCCAGCACTGAAAATATGAGCTGTTCTTCTGAGATTCTGCCATCTTGGCCTAAAGAACCATAAATTTTCTTTTCTAATTTTTTCTCATAACTTTTTATTTTTTTTGAAAGCATCCCTGCATTCAGTAGTGCCGATGAGGTGTTTTGTCTGGTTCTCTGCTCATTGGACTTAGTTTCAAAGCTGTGCAGAGTAAGCTGCACCAGATACTTATTGAAGATGTGTGAAATTGTCTGGATTCCTTAGCACAGGCAGAATAGTAACTCCTTTGACTGGTGTGCCATGGAAGAGTGCCACTTCACACCAAGTCTAGAGTTGGATAAGGTTAGATAAGTTAGAAGGATATACAGAGAAAATAAATGAGYTTATTCGGCTGGAATAGATTCAGTTTCTGAGCCTGGGGCATAGAGATTTCTTAAACGCACAGATGAAAGCCCTAACCAGTAAAGATGCACTTTAAACTATTCCTTCTTCTTCAGCTACTCCCCTTTTCTCTGAATAAGCAGTGTTACGCAGTATTTTCCATTCTGTTTCACCTGCATTTCCAACTTCGGGATGCTGCTGTAATGAAAACCACCCTGAGTGGATAAACCTGGCAGAGAATGACTGACTGACTCCGCAGAGAACTACTTCCCCCGCTCAGCCCGTCCTGTGYCAGGGCCCGTTCTTCCCCGCGTGCTGGGTCCACCTGTCACAGCCGGCTCGGCTCTCCACGGCTATGGAGATGGCCCTCTGCCATGGTGACACCATATGCCATGTTCTTTGTTTCTCCTCCCCGCCTCAAATCGAGCATGACCTCAGATGAACGCACTCAGTCATCGCCGTCGTCCTCAGCTCTTGTTGCCTGCAGCCTGGGGACAGGGTTTCAATCTTCTTGGAAAATTTTGTTTGGCTGGTGTATAATTTAACTGAAATTGTGTCTTTTGGTGAGTAAAATAAGGTGAAATGTGCAGGATAGGGAGAGCATGGCTGGAAGAGGAGAGGGCAGAGCTGGACAACTTCRCCATGAGGCCTGCCTGAAACCGCTGCTGTCCTTTAACTGAAGCAGTTCAGAGCTGTCACTCCTTCTCCCGTCGTCATTAGACTATCTTTACGTCCTTTGGGTTTTAGCCAGGTGATTGTCTTTCTGTTTATGGGGTATATTAAGCAAGCCTGGGCTTGGGAAACCATTTAGGAAGGACTGCCAAAGGCAGCTCATGTGGTGGGCGCTCCCTTCCAGCCGCCCTCCGTCTTCGACTGAGTCATCTCTTGGGTGCTAGCGCTCCACTGTATTCTCACGGCGTTGTCTTCCCTTCGCTGCTCTGCAAGTGGGTTTTAGTTGCTGCGTTTGCTTTGCTAAAGCCACGTTGCTTGCTTATTTGGTGGTTAGGTGGGCTGTGTGTAGGGTTTTGTTTCATCTTTAGTTATTTCTAGTGTAAAAGCAGTCTTTGTCCAGTGGCCTGCTTGCATCTGAAAAAAAAAGCTGCAAGCAAACACGCACTGTACGGGTTGTGTCTTTTTGGTCTTGCCCCCGGTGCAGATTCTGTCCGCCTCCACGCAGCGACAGCCTCCCCGCCGTGCAGGTCCTGCGGGGGGGCGGCCCGGCTGCTGTGCTGGGATCTGGCTGGGATCCCTTCTGCCTCCTTTCTCCCTCCCTTTGCTCACTGCTCGCTCATGTTCCTGGCCCCGCACTGCGAGTGTGACSTCCCGGGCTAGGCTGGGGCTTCTGCCGTGCTTAATTTGTGCCTCCTTTTGGGTTACATCAAGGGAGCCAGGATTTGGCCTATCACTGTACCCGCAAGGAGCGTTTGGAGTAGTTYAGGAAAGGTAATATGGAGAAAACTCGAAATAACAAAGGTCAGCAGAGGCAGAGGGTTTGGCTGAACACCCAGTCATATAGCTGTGATAGTTCTTGTGGAGGTTACAGCCAGAGATAACCTGCCCTGCTGTGTGCCCTTAATTAGTTACTTAAATAGCTGTAGTCTGTTCTGGCACCAAACCCGCCAGCCTCTGGGGTGTAAAAACGGGAAGCTGGTAGGGATTAAATGATCAGCCCTCGTGGGACTGTAGAGAGGAGAGCAAGGTGTGAGACCCTGCAGTACCTAGATGTTTGCTTTCTGGACTGGGACTCTGGCAAATGGCGCAGGCAGGTATACCCTACCTTACAAACCTGCGTGAAGAGAGACCTTGCACAAGGTCTTACAGAGGGCTTTTAAACATTGCGAGCTCCTCGCCGGGGCCCTGGGAGTGAGCAGAGCACAAGGCTGAACCGGGGCTGATCCCAGGCTGGTCGGCTGCCAGCAGCCCCATTTGTTGCCATTTGCTTGCAGTGAACAAACTCTGTTGCCATGCACGACACGGTTGCACCTGACGCACGGCGAGATACGCGCATTGCTGCGTGGTTGAGTRTGCGGATGAAAATCGGCGTGTCCCTGGCTCCAGGAGCAGTGTCGTGTTCACGGAGCATACGCGGCAGAAAGGCTCTGGCTTGTGAGGAATTTGGGTTCTCAGCGGTGTTAAATCTTAAATAATCCTTTGTGTAAAAGGCTTCTTACAACTTCGCCATAGAAGGTCAAATGTCAGCAGAGGCCTTTAATTGCTTTCTGTGTTTTATCTTTCAAGATAAGAATTAATTACTGCAAGTCCAGCTCCTTTTTAAACAYATTTTCTTCTTAACCCTTCTCTCTCCCCTGCACACATTCACTGCTTTCCCGTGAGGGAGGAATTGCTGTATTGAGGACTCTCAAGCACATTGTGAACACTGAAGCAGCTCACAGTCTCCTAAGGAGAAAGAAGAGTTTTTATGGTCTGCCAAATCACTTCCTTGCCTTCGTGTGCCACTCCTACCTTTCCCCTTTAGCAGCAGTCTGGAAATCAGGGGTGGTATTTGCTCATCTAGCTCACAGAGAGGGCAGGAGAACACATTAACTACTCTTAGTTATTAATGCATGTCATACTGCAGAAATGTGAAGTGCCTGATGATTTGTGGTAGGCATGGAGTGGCAAGTACTGCGAGCACATCAGACRACAAAGTGCAAATCCTTACCCAAAAGTAGTGGGAAAGTAGTTTGCAGCAGTTAGCTTGTGTGAGGTGCCTGATCCTGCCGGTTGATCATGCAGAGTGGTTTGGGCAAGGCCATAGTGCTGGAGGAGTCACTGAGCTATAGGGAAGGGTGGGTCTGGGCTGCTGAAACTTGCCCGTTGTGATTGCCCRTTGCATCACTGTGGTTTTGCATTTTTCACTGTGGGCTCCCAATGTGAAAACTAGCTTCGTTTTATGGGTGCTGAAACTCAAGACTTGTGTTGCCCACAGTGGTCAGATATTTGGTGTCTTCACTCTTGACTTTACATAGGAAGAAACATTCAGTCCTGGTGAGATCTCTGGTAACTTCAGTTGGTCAAAGCTCCTGGTGGGGAGGAGAGAAAAGATAAGTTTTACTGCAGATTTTTGTAGATGAATAGCCAGAAGTGAAAGCACCCAAAACAAAGCTGTGTGGAAATATTTCATCCCTTGGAATAAAAGCCAACCTGATGGAGCTGGAGACTTCAGCAGCTCTTGACTCCTTTTTTTTTTTTTTTTCAGCTAACCACTTCTCTTGTGTTCCTGTTCCAGTTACAAGCTATTCCCAAACTGTGTCCCATCCTTTGGCTTCCGCCATCTCTTGTCCTTAACGGATAAAGTTGACCGTTTCAATGAAGAGGTTCAGAAACAGAAGGTTTCCCGAAACAGAGATGCTCCAGAAGGTGGTTTTGATGCAATTTTGCAGGCTGCTGTGTGCAAGGTGAGTCAGTGTGATTTCTGGGTTTTAAAGCAAAGCAAAAGAGGAGGTTTCTTCAATTATATTGTTGGACTAAGATAAGGGTTAGGTATGTCAATTCTTGGAAATAACTACTAAATTTTTGTGCAGAAAACATGACTAAATGCACTGAACAATAAAGGCCTTTGCCTAATATCTTTTCTAGTTTGAAGGAGTAACACTGAACTCTTGAAAATATGAATTTAAGACTGTGAGATTTGATTGTGTTATTAGATTTGTAGGTGCTGATTACTGACACTCTAGGAAGAAATCTGCTAATATTCTTGTACACTTGAGACCAGCAGCACACTGCCAGCCATCTGATGGCTTAACACGTTTGTTAAGCTTGTGCCAAATGTGCTCTTCAAATGGTTGGCCTCTGCTGAGGGTAATAGCAGGTTTATACTGCTTGGGTAATACTGCTGCAGTGCTGGTGGTACAGCCCTGAGGTGCTGATGCTCACAGTGGCAGGATCTGCCCCTGTTTGACCTGTGGAGCTGGATTATTCCACCTCCTCGTGTAAAATAGCGTCCTGTCCTTCGTTAGGAACATGGCATTAGATGTGAAACCTCTGCTGTGTAGCTTGTCTCTTGTGAGAGAAATCCCTGCTGTATTTTATGTTAGAATAGCATGCTGTGCATCTTTATGGGCAGGACGAGCAACAGTCTGTAGTTGGARTGTGTTAGCTTGGCTTTGCTGCTCTGTTAGCCATGTCCTTGGGTTTTCCAGTGTATTGCATACCAGAGCGAGATTGAACAGGCACCTCCTAAATGAAGCAGCATGCATTGCATACATCGGGAATTGCTCTTCAGCCTGGGATGCTCTCCCAGGGTGCCTAGTGTGCCCTATTTGCCTTCGCTGTGAAAATATGTTGTGGCTCAGCCCATAGTCTAGCGTGAGATGTCTCAAGGAGGCACAGAGCTCTGTTCACTATTGTTCTGGCCTCAGCAAGGGTGAACATGATGGAAGGTCTCCTCTGATGTGATCTTCCCACTTTTGAGGTTAGACAAGCCCTTTCCCTGCAGTGAATGACTGGGTTGGATGTGCAGTTTCTCTAGTTCATGTGAAGTTTGGGAAGCATTTACTYGAAGACCTTTCTGAAGCAAGTAGATGGATTGCTCTGTATCTCTTTGAGTTAGAGAAGAAAATTAGTGCTCAACTATCTGCTCTTCTCCTCCAGCTTGGCCAACTGCCCCTGCTCTCCAGTAATGGCTGTGGTGTTTTTTTTCCCTCTGACATACAGTTTGGCTCTCTTTTTCTCCAGCTTTGTGTGACCCTCTTGATAGAGCACATTTTCATCTGGTCCTCTATTTTAGGAGCTGGGAGGCAGGCCTCATCTGCCAAAGTGGTTTCACTCTGGGTTGTGCAACTCTGTTGTGCCCCATCTGTGAGTGGGAAAACAGATCTTACCTTGCCTGGGTTGGTTTCATTTTACAGTTTATGCTCTCAAAAGGACTAAACCTGCACTGTTGGATCTGATGCCTCTTAACAGTCATCTTTCCTCTCCTAGCCTGGCACAAATAATGTTATTGGCACAACTACAGTGCTGCTCTCACTATTAATCTAGGCCTAAACCGCTTCACTCCACATCTTGAGAGGTAGCATTAATGGTTAGAGCAGAGCAGTCTCAGGAAAATGACTCAGTTATGCCACTCATCTTCCCTTTTTTTTTTTTCTTTTTTTTTTAACTGTTCCTTTGACATCTTCAGCTTATTTTTGCAAAAAATAGGACAGTACTCAGTACCTTCCTGTAATACGGACATACTGCAGTTTGCGTCATGGAGGCTCATGAAGGCTGTTCTTGAAGTCAGGCAGACTTCAAGATACTTCCAGACACCTGGACTTTTGTGCTAGTCCTAAATTGTTCATAAGGAACAAAATACTTGAGCATAGCTCTTTAGTGCGCRGGTGGCTTTTGATTACATTGTAGATAACATCTAAAAGCAGGACTGGGCATAAATGGTCAGCAGCAGTGATAAAGAGTGCGTGCACTTAAATGACTCTTGGCATCATGTGGAAGGTCATAACTGAAGAATATCTGTAGCCATTAATGAATTAATTACTGGAGCTCAGATGRCAGAAAAAGTTAAAGAATTGGTGTATGAGGAAGAAGTACTGAGTGCATGATAACTCATGCTCCCTTGGCAGCTTGTGGCTGCCTATTGATTACAGTCATGGGCAGCAAAGTCTCTGTGTTTGTAGACTTAGAAGTCCCAAAACTTCAGTCCAGCTGGTTGACCTCCTAAGCCTTGTAGCCAAAACAGGAGCTTAGTGATTAATTTTCCTTGCAGCAGCAAAATGCAGGCCCACATCCATTAATGACCATGTGTTGTAGCTGCGCACATCGCTGTCAAGGCAGGTGGAAGCTAATGGACATCTGGGGTGACAGTGAGATGCTGCTTCCTTATGAGTTTGCTAGAAGGTGATTTTATCTCCAGTAAATGATGTTTTGCATCTAGCAGTGACAGTAATGAAGCATCACTRGGACTAAACCCTGCACAGGCAGTAGCTTCTGTAATTTGGGAGCTGGTTTTCCACAATGCAATGAGAGGAACACGTAAATACTTCAGTGAATTCAGGGGTGATTTCCTCATTACTGTGTCACTGTCGTACCCTGTTGCATCTCTCTAGCACATTATATTTTTTCCCCAGTTTCCACCCTCTACCATATTTGAAACCTAAGACTTAGGGCAGTTACAAGCAGGAGAAAATTCTCCATCTTTGTGATGATGCATCATGTTGATCATGAATATTTTGTGCACAGCAATAGAGTTTGTGGCATAGAGGGGAATATCCGCATGAGAACATCGGTGTTTCCAAACCACAACATCTGAGTGTGGTATTATTTTCCTCTTCTTTGAGCAGGGAGGTAGGAGAAGCAAGACTTGAAGTGCCCCTGAGACTAGTTCCTTTAACACTTCTTYAGTTGTAATCCCCCTTTCCTCAGTGTCACGTAACACCTCAAATTTGAGTCAGGTCTGTGGTCTCATCTTGGTGAACCAAGGTGAAAGAAATATGCTGCTTCTAGCTAGTCACAAAAGGAGGAGTTTCTCTTTTAGCACAGAAGAAGGCTTGTATTTTCTCTAATCAAGAAACTGATACCTGAGTGTCTCTCCAGGATGGAAAGCTTGTAGCTTATCTCCTGTAGACCTTCCGAAATTAGGGGAATAAAACCAATGTTGACTTCTGCAGGAGATATTGGGTCTACTACTTTGATACCCCTTCTTGATCCTGCTAGCAGATTAGACATGGAGATTGCGACTTTGGTACCCTCAGTGAGGAGTGAGAACATTGCAAGCCWTGGCATCAAAGCTGTGGGGCCGTGATCATGCTCTCACATTTGCCTGAAATCTCTGAAAGACTTTAATAGCACTGGATACTCAGCATATGAAGACAGAATGCTCCCCCTTTCAGTTATTCAAATTAAGGCATTTTTCAGAACTGTAACTTTTCCTATGGCATATTTGAAAATCAGATCCTACTTCTGAGGTGTCCTCTACTGGCCACATGGAATGTCTATGTCAATCTGTTGATTAGGTATTTTTATGCTATATTTCATATCAGGMATTTCTCATGCATGAGCTGACTAAGAGCTCTGTAATGCTCAGGTCATTTTTGGGTCAGATTTTAAATCCAGGAGTGGGAAAAGTTTGTACAGCTAATACAGACTAATAATCAGGCCCATGACTGGCTTCTTTTTCAAAGACATGGATATGATAAATGTTTTTCTGTAAGCAACGAAAGAGCTAGAGACAATAAGCCTTTGTGATGCTAGAATGGTTAGCCAGGAATATTAACCAACCTTCTGTAATTACATTTTCCATTTGCAATATTTTGGTTTTCTGCCATTCTTTAAGTGCAAGCTTCACRTGGGTTGGTAGTGTATATATAAGTTTCAGATCTTACTTACTAAGCTGCAGAAAGGAGATAACGATGACTGATTAGAAAATAAAGCGTCTTTTGAAGTGGATTTGAACAGTCCCTGTAAAACATTGGTATGCAAACATGACCAAGGCATCTGGGAGACTCTTAGGTGCCTTTCAGAGCAGTACAAGACTATGGAGGTTTTAGAAAATGGTTGTTTTAATGTCTTTTAATACTTAAATCTTAGTTCTCTTGTGCACGTATCTGTTTCTTCTGAGAAGTTTGGCATCTGAGAAACTAGTGGTATTTTATGTGTATTGATGAGTCCAGTGTGGTCTCCTAGCAATTGATGCCCTTGGATATCGTACTCTTTTATTTAGAGGCCAAAGTATAGATTTAAAAATTTATTTTTCAGGCTTGGAACTACTGATACAGTAGTTTGCAGGCATTTCAATAGGATTTGGAGATCTGGGATTTGCTGAGATATTTGTTACTGTTTTGGCATTCACTGTTGGCTGTAAGGAAGGAAAAGATGATCCTTCAGGATGGAGGAGGCAACTGTAGCTGGTTGCAGGAGCAGGATCCGTGGCATGCTGACCCCTATGGAAATACATCTCTTGGATTTACTCTTTGGATTGGGATCACCCCTGCTTTTACAGATCCTTTATAACCCATGTGTATGTATTAGAACAAAACAAAAACAGATGAGGGAGTAGATGTGGGTGCAACTTTTTGCTCAGAAATATTAGTCCAGTAAAAATGCATTAAAGCCTCTTTGGTTATTTATTTTAAATAGGGCAGAGTGCTCCATGTTTCACAGTGGCAACAGAGTGCTGCAGAGCTGCTGCCTGTGTTTCCCCATGGTTTGATGCTGCTCTTGATGGAGGCGTGAGACGCAGCCACCACCAAGGAGCTGCTGTGCTTAGGGTGCAGGCCCATGGGGAGGTGGTGGTGCCCACTCCTGTCTCACATGCCCCAGCAGCTGCCACAACTCTGGTTTGCAGCACTGGCCTCCCCAGGTGCCTTCCTCTCTCTGAAGAAGGCTTCTTCCCTCTCCATGTGTGCCTCTAATCTTAGTTGGAGAGTTGTGTCAAAAACCAGTTCTTACATGTGGGCAGCATGTATGCCCTGTTCTCATGGGACTTGCCCTTGTTCCAGGGCTTCAGATACCCACCTTTCTTCTAGGTTCCTCTAAATCACAGAGCTTCATCAATCCAGCTTCATAATTTTTGGCCTTTCTGGACTGCTTTTTCCATAGGTATCCAGAACCCAGGCAGGTTTTGCAGCCCCTGTGTTAGCTTGAACAGCTTTCCTCAGCCTGCAAGGGCTCGTGAAGGGCTCGCATGATCTGTCTGAGACCTGAGTCACAGCTGTATGGGCCCCTGTGTGGTGGGTAAGGAGAACAAGAACTGATTCTTGCATTATTAAAGACATTGTGACCTTTGGGTCCAGTATAGAAGAAGTTTCATTTTGGCATGAAGATTCTTGCCTTTCTTCCAGTAGGATCAGCTTCAGCTGAATGACTTCTGCTTACTAGACCAAAAGAAGTCCACTTTGAAAAATGAGCAGGAATGTACTGTGCTGGTGCMTGACAGAGGATCTGTGTAGCCGAAGGGCTATTTCTATAGACTTACTTGCATTTCATGGGACATTAAAAGAAAAATCTTTTCTGCTTTAGGGAGAGGAAGGAAATGTAAACTAGAATAGTTACCCTTATTAAGCTGAAGTAAGAGTTAAATTTATTGGAAAGATCAGAAGGCTTTGGGCTGTGACTCACATTTGCAGGCAAATAGTGCAGTGGCAGTTGAGATTACACCTCCCTCTGCCTGCTTTGCCTTCTTCCAACAAGCACAATAAGGATTTCTAACAGGAAGTGTGTTTGGAGCCAAGCTGCAGTACTTGGTAGGCTAACCTGTTGATGTAAACTGAGATAGATTTCAGACTGCTGACCAGTAAAATATGGAGGAGTTCAGTGTATTAACCTTCGCAGTAAGCTTTTATGAGTTTTTCTTTGAGACCTTCCCAAGGAATCTGTACCGTAGTRCTCTGAGCACATGGCTAGTGGAGGAGACACTGGGTGCGCACGGGGGTGGAAGGAGTTAGGGTGTGTTTTTGCTGGGGGGCAGGGTGACCAAGGGAAGGCTCTGTGAGATGGGGCTTTCTGGCTCACTTTGAAACTTAACTACATTGTCGTGTTGTTGAGACAAGAACTGCTTCATTCCTCACTGTGCATGCGCGCTCCASGCTCTGCTGTGGCAGGATCTCTCTATCGTGTTTGACAGACAGGACCTCAGCCAGCCCAGCTTGGCATAAGCTGATGGTCAGAGCAGTCAGCTAATGTAGGAGGAATGTGTTGCAGCATTATGATTTCAAAACATTTCCTTTTGGCTTCTAYGTGTTCCATCCACTTCCATTGCAATGAACAGCTTGAATGTGTTTTCTTAGGCACAGATTCGCTTGTTGGGCTGATGCAAAGCTGGAAACCCAGAGAAGCTCCGTGAGAGGGAAACGTGTATCATATAAATCTTAGCCCTTTATTTAAAGAAAAAAAAACATGCCTGTACATCTGTCTATGCAAAGATGGTCATAATGTCTGTTCCTTGCACAGACAGACCAAGAAGGGTTGTGGGGATACTTCTTGTAYTGTCGTCATTGCTTTCATGTGGATGAGTAGAGTAAGGCTTGGAATGAGCATTTTTTTCTTTTTCAAATATGCAGATATTGCTCACTTCAGAGCTGTGCTGGGCAGTTGTGCATGGATTAGTGCGAGCAACTACTGTGAAAGCTCCACTTGGCCTACTCTGTGCCAGCTGTGTGTGCCCCTGATATTCCTGGGGGCTTGTGCAGAAGTGGTCTAAGCATCTGTATGTGATGTGGGAGAAGAGCTGTCCTGGGCATTTGTAGTGGTACACACAGAAATGGCAGCTAGCCTAGCTTGGAAGTGCCGTCACTTCTAGATGAGAGGGGTTTTATCTGTGAGAAGGGAGAGCCAAGGCAGCTGCTAGATAAAATCGATAGATAGCGGAGTTGGGTAGCTTGTGCGTACATATGGCCTGCACCAAACCCAGCCCTCTTGGGCAGAGAGCTTCTTGTGTAACACAAGCTTCTTGTGTTACAGCTCAGAATCAGTTTTTATGACTGGGCCATAATGAAAAATGCTGACCAGGGGTATTATAGCCCTTGTTGTTGCTTTGTACTGCGTGCAGCAGCTCGGCAGTTCTGTGGAGCTGAGGAAACAAGGTCAGATTAAATGTGTATAGAGGAATTTGGCAGGTCTCCTTTGGCTATAAAAGCAGTTGAAATTCTTATTCTTGGATCTGCGTAGAGAAGGTCTGGTGGACTGTCCACATACCTCCTCGTGTCTTTTTARATAACTACACTGGAAAGAAAAGCTGGGAAGTACCAGATGGGCCCTTGACATTTTGGCTTTTTGCCAGGGATGGGTGGATGTGTGCATGGTATTCTTTTAATTAGTGATAACAGAGACCTTCCTGCTAGAAGGATATGTGGCTGGGACCRTGCACAGGATGACAGGAGGAGGAGATTGTCTCATGGGGTTTGTTTTCACCCAGGAAAAGATTGGCTGGCGTAAGGAGGCGTCTCACTTGCTGGTCTTCACGACAGATGATGTGCCGCACATAGCCCTGGACGGGAAGCTYGGTGGGCTGGTCCAGCCACACGACGGCCGGTGCCACTTGAACGAAGCAAATGAGTACAGTGCATCCAGTCAGCTGGTGAGGACAGCCCCAATGTTTACTGGGGGACACATGGGCTGGGTGCTCTGAGACCTCCAGGTGGCAAAAGGTTGATCCCCTTGCCTCTCTAGAGACCATCAACACCAGACTCCAGCAGCTTTTGACAAACATATTCCCTTGTGAGCATGATTTTACCCGGTCTCTGAGTTTGGAGATAAAACTTGACGATCCATTTTACCATCCCATCTTCAGTGAAGTTCTTGTGATGCTCAAAAATTATTTCAGCGCCTAGCAAGTTTCTTCAAGATTTATTGCAAGTGAGGGGAAAATATCTTGGCATCCTGCAGTGCATCAGATTTGCATGCGAAGTGTAGAGAAAACATAAAATATGTCACCCTTTTTTAATATCTCCAATAGATTACCAGCTTCTCAGTGGGGATGCTGAATCTACCATGATGTGGCTACAGTAACAAGCACAATAGGATGCTGATCTTATTCACAGCCTTAGAGTGCGAGACTAACATGAATCTTAGTAATAAATGGACAAACTAGCCCTTTTTTATTCAAACTCAGTGAAGGAAACTTCTAGGGTGAATGAGCACTTGTCTGCTGCTTAATTATCAAACAATGCTGCAGAATGGTGCTTTATTCAGTAGATCACAAGGACTAATTATGATTTTTTTGTTGTTGTTGTTCCTGAATGTACATCRCCCCATAATAGGTGTTCCTGGACGGCTGCCCTATGGCAGTAGGCTAGACTCCTTGAAGAAATCCCTTTTCTGCTGGGTTGTTAAATTGTAACAAACCTATTCACAGACCATACACTGACTTGGTGTTATGCTGTGGAACTGGTACGGGGATACTGCCCTGGYATTTCCATATTTGCTTCTCAGAGGCTCTAAATCAGCCTTTCAGCCTGCAAGTAAACTAAGCATTTTTTTTCCTGAGGGCAGCATTTCAAAACCAGCCCCAGAGGTTTAAAAGAGACCACTTCAAGCTGGTCTCTTGAAAGTGAGCCCTGATTCATTTTGTTGCTTGTGGGTAGCTAGAACAACATATTCCCACCATCTTCTCTCTATGAATTCTGCAGAATTAAAGAGCTTATCGTAATCTCTTTATACCTCTAATATACAGAAAGAGCAGACAATGGATCTTTCTACTTCTGGAGAAAAACAGTATATTTCTCTTTACTGTAGTTTTAGCTAGTGGTCTTATCTTGCATCTCTGAAGATAGCAGCTAGTATATTACACATGCACTTGCTGATGGCAAAGTAGAAAGAAAACAGAAAGAAATTCAGTTTCAGATGTTGCTGTAGCTAACTGTGGTGTCACTCATATATTCTGGTGACAGATGCAGCAGAGGTGTTTAATGGATGACAGATGTACAGAAATGTTTCTACCATTTCAGTTCTTATTGTGCTGATACATTAGGGACTTTATATTGCAGTGAAAGATGACATGTTTCTACAATGAATTTTTCTTTAGGGTGTAGACGAGCTACTTCAATTAGTCTTTGTTTGTGTTACCCATCAGTCTTCTGGCCTGTTTTTGCCTCTAGGATTATCCTTCCCTGGCGCTTCTTGGGGAGAAATTAGCTGAAAACAACATCCACCTTATTTTTGCTGTTACAAAAAGTCATTATGTCCTGTACAAGGTAAGTGCTGCTGAACCACCCAGGCTGGAAAGAGATTTAAATGCTTCTTGAAAGCATCTTCCTTCCAGCGCTGGCGGAGTGGAAACGGTCTGCAGTGTACATGAGCAAGGCCACACACGGCAGCAAGGGCTGTCAAAGAAAGCAGATTTTTCCCAAGCTAAACTCACCGGTTGTCTCTCCCTACTGACTTGCAGAGCGTTGTTATTTCAGTGAAAACCACTAAAGCTTCTTAAAGTAAATAGGTACATGTTAGTGAGCTTGTGAATACCTGAAATAGACTCTAGTTTAGTCTTGATTTTAGGAGAGCTGCCAGCCGTGCAGCGTATGAGAGAGCAGAAACCTGTTCAACCCATTCTGCTGTGACTTAATCCCATTACCTAAGTGTGTGCAGTGTTTCTGCCCAGCTGTTTTTCCATCATTGAGTCCAGAGCCCAGACGCGCCAAATACAGTTTGAGCTCCCTCTCCATCCTCCTTCTGCTCTCCAAAAGGAAAAGATTACCTGAACTACAAGCAGTCAAACTATTTCTGGAACCACACTAGCGGGGATCACTGCTCTGCCTTTGTTACTTCTGCAGAAGTGGATTTTGTGGAAACAGAATGGAAAGAGGAGATGCTTCAAATGAGAGGTTTCAGAAATATCTGCTTCCAGGTTTCAAAACTCTATACCACAGAACTTGAGCAAAACAAGCAGAAACGTTGCTAAGGTCGAAATCCTAATGCTAACCCACAGAGAGCTGAAAGGTTTAGCTCATTCTCCACACCCTCTTGCGTGGAAGCTAATRTGTCAGTGAGAGCGAGACTGATGAGAGCCCAGCCTTGCCCTGAAAGTGTGCAGAGTGCACCGGTGCAAAGTTACTGGATCTTGCCCCATCTGGCCAAGGAACTGGGTTGATAGGAATCACGTTAGTGATCATTAGTCCAATTCCCTTGGCTATGAGTTTTGTTTAGCACCAGACATTGTTTAGCATTAGAAATGCTTTATTTTCAACAGCTGTGTATTAAAATGAACAAACTTGTATTGTGTGTGTTGATACATGGATAATGAGGCACAATTTGTGTCTTGTGTCCCTGGCAGGCAGGCAGTGAGTCAATGCTGCAAGGGTGGATCTGAGAATGTGCTTCATCCTTATACTCGCCATTCTCCTGTGTGAATCTCAGTGTGTTTTCTGTTTGTTTTTTCTTTTTAAGAATTTCACAGCGTTAATTCCTGGAACAACAGTAGAGATTTTACATAAAGACTCCAACAACATCATCGAGCTGATAGTCAAGGCCTACAATGTAAGTTGCACTTTAATATTACAGCTGCTGTGTTATAAAATGCCAAGAGYTTAGCTAGCTCAGCTCTCCCTTGTGCACTCCACCCAGATCTAGCTGGCTCTTTCTTCTCGTCCTCTGTATTGTGGGTCACCGTCAGAGTTGTTGCATCCACCCTGGGGAGGGAAAGGAGTTACTTGTCATACTTAGGATGACGTTGGTGTTTGGGCTGATCTTGTACTCTGTCTGCCTCAAGTGCTCACTTGGGCCCTTGCTGGTGTGGAAGTTGAGTGCTTCGCAGATCCTTCCTGCATTAACCGCTTCAGTAGCTCTGCGAGGTGGAAAAGGAGAACAGAGATGACCAAGGAGGTCTACAGCAAAGCAGAGATTTGACCACACATCTCTTATGCAAGATTGCCCTCTAAATACAATCCTGATGTAAAACATCTCCCAAGAGTGTGCTAATGTCGTCTTTTCTATTTAAAGTTCAAAGGCCTCTTGAGGACCTGGCTCAGTTCCAGCTAAGGTAGCTTCCCTGCATTGGTCTCAGTACAGCATGAATCAATTTGTAGCACACTGTGACAGCTGATATTAGCATGTGTCTTGGCACCCCAAAAGGTCACTGACTACATAGAGTTGTCAGTGAAATCTGCCCTGGTTGTTGGGACTCTCAGAGGTGTATGGCAGAAAAAAAAAAAGCATCTGCAGTTGTACTGCTAACCTGATRTCATTACCTCTCCCTCTCTGTGAAGACCAGGAAGCAGATTGATTAAAAGCAGCCAAACAGAATATTAATTGGCTAGTTACCAACACTTCTGCTGTCTTTTCACTGAWTTTTTATGGCTCAGCTCTTCATGCCCCTGAAAGGATATTGGTGTTTGATTGTCACTGCTGTCTTTTCACTGAATTTTTATGGCTCAGCTCTTCATGCCCCTGAAAGGATATTGGTGTTTGATTGTCAGTATGTGAGATCTGTGACTTCCAAACAGCATGCATGGAAACTTATYGTGGAAATACTTTGTTCTACCTGTAGTTCTTTGTGGCTAATTTGAAGTGCTGTAGTTTAATGAATCAGTCATCAAGTAGCGTTCTTCATACATGCAACTTATAAGCAGAACTTAGTGGCCAAACTTTTAGTGGCTGCAAGCCCTGCTGCTTGGTAGTGTGATAATTAGTGCAAGGAAGTGAGGAAGGRCAACTTTGGAAGAGGTTATAAATCCAAAGACCATCTAGGATTTTGCTGTGCTTTATGTGATATGTAACCTTCATCCTTCCTTTCCCTGCAGTTCCCCACATTTAATGCAGCATGTAATTATGCCCTTGAGAAGACCACTTCCCAAAACCTCCACTCAGAGGAAAAGCAATGACCAGCTAATGGTGCTAATGAGATGCTGAGGATGCCATGAAATAAAAGCCCCGTTTTCCCAGCTTGTCCCCTTGAAGGATGGTCTTGTAGCTAAAATACTTGACTGGGGAAAGAAATGAATATTCACTACACCTTGATTTTTGCATATGGTCATAGTGACATCACATGAAAAAACTTTTGCCTCAGTTTCCTGGCCATAACATACATCCATGCCTTCATTTCATCACCCTCCAAACCTTCTCAAATAGATATATATAACCTAGCAAAATCTGTTGGGGATCTGATGTCCTCATTCCTGCTTGCTCCCTGTCTTTGCTCGTGAGCTTTCCAGTATAGCTAGTTGGAAGCCACCAGAATGCTGAGACCGAGAGGCTTAACTGCAGGAGTTGTGCTAGATGAACTTCTGCTGAAACTGGGGTTGGTTTTCTATCTGTGCAGTCAGTGGGCAAGTGGGGCCCAGGGACAACCTGCCCCAGCTGTGACTCCAAAATCTCCTGCTGGGGCTTGGCAGCTCTGGGCTCTGCAGCAGGGATGATGGAAACGTGGCACATGCCAGTTCATTTCCTTTTGGTAACTTTGTTTTTTCCTGAAACTGAGGAAATCCTTTCTGAGGGAGATTAATTTTGCAGATTGGAAGGAAACCTTTTCTCGTTCTTGTTCAGTGGAAAATCTAAGCTTGGATTAAGTCTGTTCTCCTGTGACAGGGACCATCTTCTCTTACGGAGTGACCGTGGCTCAGGCTGTGTGGCCCAGGCTCTGCCTCTCTCTCCTTCAGTGCTTTAGCTGTCTAAATCAGATTTGCTCAGGGCATATACGAGTTCCAATATCCCTTTCCCCCATCTCTATCTTTCATCTCACTTTCACCTCTCTATCCAGCTGCATCTCACCTGCGTAGCATGCTGTCACCTCTGTCTCTTATCTTGAGGGGCATGAAGAAACAAACAAACTGTGATAGCTGCTGTAGCAGCTCTGTCCTGACTGTGATAAAACCCTTCTGCCCTCCTCAAAGTCTTGACATATCTGTAAAATGGACACCCTCCTGGAAAGATCTGCAGGGCAAGTTCTGTTCTCTCCACCGCCCCAGGCTGGCACAGGCTCTGGCAGGTTTTCTGCACAAACAGGCAGGGTGGATCGGGACTGAAGGGAGCAAAACAGAGTGCTGTTTATAGAATCGTTTTCCTAAACCTAATCCAGAAGAGTCTCAAATATGTTTCTTCTGTTATAACACTGAGTTTCAGTTGGCAGCCATCTGGTGGCCTTCACATCAGGTGTCCCTGGAGCCACTGTTGGTTGAGGATTTCCTTGTTTTTACACTGAAATGTTCCATTCTTTGATTTCTCGCATGCTGTAATGGACAGATTTATTTCAGGGAGACCAGTTACTTCATCTGAGGGCTGACTGCTTGCTCTCAGTAACTCCAGCGTCCTTCACTCGTCCTGAGAGTGAACACAGCTATTTTTCCTTGTCTSTGGTATTCCCAGGAAAGTGAAAACCAGTGCTGCTGTCAGGCTCCAAAGCCTGCCTGCAGCAGGTGGTCAGGGTCRGCCCTGGCACAGACAGCAGGATTTTGTCTTCTAGTGGCCAGCAGGGCTGGGAGCTGCCAGGATGGGCAGAAAGGGGCAGTTAGGGTTGAAGGTGGCATAGACAAAGGACTTTTTCCCCATTTTGACTGTAGAAGTCTGCTGTAATTAAAGACTTGATTGTATTTAAAGCTTTCAACTGAGCCTATGAAAACCAGTCTTAAGCRCTGTAAAATTAGAGGGACTAGGTCTTGCCCATGGCTCTTTTCCAGTTCTAGAAACCACGGGAGAGCTTGTCCTAAGCAGTTTCGGGAAYTACTTAGTCTCTGTACATAAACATTTTCAGAAATGCCTATTGGTAGATATCTGGGGAAACTGAGGCGTGGAGTTTTTGTAGTGATGTACTTAAAGTGACATTTGATATCAGAGCTGACAATAAAACCAGGATATAATGCGCAGCCTCAGCCTAGTGTTAAACTGATTATGTCTTCTTTACTGTTGCCAGATGAGGAGGTTCCCAAAGCTGTACCCAATGGGTTTTGCTGATCTATATGTGCAGGAAGACAGATGCRGGGCATGCTTCCGCTTACCAGAGATGTTTGTGCACTGAACAGATTGAGTGGTTTTCTGTATTTTGTAAACAGTGCAGAATTTTTCTCTGCAACTGCCTATTTGGTGCTTGGTTGAACTTGATTTGAACAACACAGCAGGAGAAATTTCCTTACCCTGTAGTAGTGGCTGGGTGCTGTGTGAAGATAYTGCTGTGTAATGCTGCCAAGTGGCTAATAATAGCATTACTAAGGCTAATAAGGAATCCTGGCATCCATATAAGCACATAAGAACAACCCATGCAAGGTCACGCTGGAGTCAAGCTAGCCTAGTACATTGTCTTCAGCAGTGCCCCAAATCAGATGCTCTGGAGAACAATAAGAAACGTGGCCAGCGAAAAGTGTTCCTTTCTTGCTGTTCCTCTGTGACTGCTTGTAATACTGATACATAAATATTGCGAGAACCCTTCTCCAGTCTGTTTAATAGGCTTGGGCTTGATAAAATGATAAGCCAGTGTTTTTCCACTGCAGATAGTTAATCTTCCTTTTAGGTTTCAGATGTCTGATGAAGTTTGTCCAGATCAAGAAAAACAGATAGTGCATCAGTGTGACAGCTCTATGCTAATTTCTGTGTGATAAATGCTAGGCAGAGCAGCGGATGCACATGCTGTGTGTTCAACCTTACTGGCATGTGCTGCATTCAGCCTGCAAGCAGTAGATGCTCTCTGTATATAATCTAAAATGTGAACTCCTGAACCTGCAGTCCAGGCCCCAGACAGGAAATGGTTTCCTGAATTACAGCATAAATATGGGAAACGATTTCTTTTCCTCAATGGTTGTGTAGATTTGCCTAGTCAAAACCCATTTATTCCCTGCTTGTTTCCAAAAGCATTAGCTCTTTGCTAGTATCATTTCTCATTGTGAACTCTGGCTTTGTCAACACACTGGCTAACAAGAGGTCTGAATTAGCACTTTTCCTCACTCCTGCCACTTCAGTGAGCAGAGAGACAAGGGGGAAAGGGATGGCGCAGCGAGCTAGGTTGGGGGAAAAAAGGGTGTTTATGCAAAAAAAAAAAAAGCCCTCTGTTTTGGAAACTTTTGTCTTTTTTGGACACTATTCCTAAAATATCAATATCAGCTATTGGAAGAATTAAGCAAAGCAACTTAATTTTAAATTAATATTTATAAACAAAGTTTTCCCTTCATTTTGTTTTGACTTAAATTCTGGCTTTTGCAATGGGATAGAGAGATGAGAAGCAGAAGAAAGGGGGTAGAGCATCCCAAAACCTTACTGATGAAAATGAAAAGATTGGRGAAAGATGTTTTTCAGCTTGTAATGTTTCATAAACAGAGAGGGGTTTTTTTTCTTCTTTTTTTTCCCTCTCTTTTTCCCCACCCTCAGCAAAATTCCATTGGAAAATCTGATGTTTTCGGTTGAGACATTTGAAAAGGGGTACTCTGTCTGGCATTTTCTGTTAAGAGGCAAAATGCTTTTCTGACTAGTTCTATCATGTCAAGAGGAAGATGGCACAGAATTGCTGATCCAGTCATTCAGCCTTAGTGAAGTTTTATACCTTCTTTATGCGTCATGAAAGACATCACAGGCTGGACACCAGTAGAGAATCAGGCTTTGCATTTCTGTAACAGGCAGTTTTACATGGAAGAGGTGCAGATGTTCGCACAAAGTTCTCATTTTCAGAGATAAAGCAAATGCTCTGTTTGCAGTTGAAAATAATTTTTCTTCTATGTGCATGTGCATCTTTTCAGATCTGGCTATACTGGTCACCACGACTGTCACAGAGTGCATAAACTGTCCACAGGTATTTCAGTCCAATTCTGTGATATACTGTGCAACAGTGTGGACATGATATTACTCTTGATCTCTCATTACCCTCTCTCTACCACAGTCCCTGAACTCAAAAGCATTCACAAAAGGGAGAACTACATGATGGTGGTTGGTCTTCTGAGATGAACATATAGGTACAGCCGTTTGAATAAATGACTGTCCATAATTCTAGCTACACTGATCATAAGCATCCTGAGCTGCTAGAACCAAAACCAAATGTCAGTTCGTGTGCAGAGCTGATTTTTTTTTTCCCCATAGGTGCAAAGATGTCCTAACCACCTGAAGACATCAGAGAAGAGACCTGAAACAGAATGACATGCAAAAGAAATCTGCCTGCCCTAAGTAATCTGATGGGTTTCTTCTCCATTGTGTTTCTAGAGTATTCGGTCTAAAGTAGAACTGACTGTTTGGGACAGTCCTGAGGATGTTGGCTTGACTTTCACTGCCACGTGTCAAGATGGTTTGTCATATCCTGGACTCAGGAAATGTGGGGATCTCAAAATAGGAGATACGGTGAGTCTGGATTTCTGTACGTTCCTCAGAGAGGCTGTTGTAGCATTTTGTCTGACCTTGGAGGAGGGACTTCCCCTCTCAGTGTATGTTTCCTGGCCATAAAATAGAGCAATGTTCATCTTCCTTTACTAGCCTCAAAATCATGCAATGTCAATATAGAAACCCACTGAAAACAGCTCTGCCAAAAGAGACTCTGCATGAACTAGATCGATGCAAGGTCAGTTGTTAGTCCGGAAAGAGGGAATACAAATGTCTTATTTAGAGCACCATGAATCAAAAGGTCTTGAGCACTTAGTGGAATGTAATAATAAAGAATGAGTTTTTCTGTAATCTCGGTAATTCATGCCATGATCTCKCCTGTGAGCTTTTATTGCTGTAGTCTCCTAGTCTTTTCTTGGTTCACTACATATTCCAGATTTTCTTGTTTTCGTTTGGGAATCTTAGTGAACAGTTTATGGTTAACTTCTGAAGTTTTTAAAAAAAAAGAAAAAAGGACATTCAGAAATCCAGCAAGTGTTCACTCATTTATTTAGTTCTTAAAGCAATTAGATGGCAACACAGAGCACAAACATTGTGTCATCTATACTGTTAATGTTTAGGGGCAAACTATCTGTCCTAGGAAGGACCCATCTTGGTTCCTGTCTATCTAGTCTTGTCTTAATCTAAAGAGAAAAGCAGCCTCTCACAGAAAAGTTGACATGATTTAGCTGCTCTGTACGGGATGTGAGCCTATCTTGCCTGCAAAACAGGAGGACACGTTTCAGATGGCCACCTTGTCATCCAGTGAAAATCAGCATTGACCCACTGAGGCCAGCAGAGCCAGGGCAGTTGAGGCTGCTGAGAGTCCTGGCCCGTCTATTGRTATTTGCAAGAACGTGCACGTGAGTTCGTTAGCAGAGTGATTTCCTTGTTTTAGAGGACTGGATTGTTCCTGGGTTTAAAAGCAGATGTTTAAGTGCTTACAGAATAGAATATAAAAATAGTTTGAAAGAGGAAACAAACAGGAGCTGAATTTTTGCATCTCCAYATAAGGACTCTCGCAATATGAAGTGTTAAAAAGGGAGGTGGCGTTTTTAGCTGACTTTATTGMCTTGGTTGGTAAAATCAATTCCTGGAGCTTTGCCATGGTAGTCATGTGCCCTCCTTGTTTCCCCAGCAAAGCCAGAGCCCCCAGGGTATCAGAATTAACCTGCTCATTGACTTTTGGGCTCTCGGGTTTGGCGCTGGTCACTCCAGCTGCCGCAGGTCACGCCGTAGAAGGGGTTTGGCACTGGCTGTGTGTGCCCGTAACAGCGCTCTGCTCGGGGGCCAGCTGGGTGAGCGAAACAGGCCCCAGCGAAGGAGGGTGGAAGCAGAGTCCCGCAGGGTGGGCTTGACTTCTTGGCTGTGTAGAAGGATCTCGTGTGTTGTCAGCGTTTCAGAAATTTGGTTGTCCTTTTGGGGTGGCAAATTAGGATGGTGAGCAGTCCACACTCATCAGGAAGAGCTGGAAAGGTCTGTGCTTCTCATCCTGACACCCTCCAAGCACCACRTTTGGCCTCTTTTCCTCTGTGCTCTTGCATTGCTGCTTCTTGCCACCTCCTGCTTTCATCCCTGGCTTTCCTGACTGTGCTTTCTCTCCTGCTGCCTCTGTCCTGCAGACTTTTTCCTGTCTCCGTTTCTCTCCTAGCCTCACCACTGCTGCTTCTGTACAGCCCAGTCCTTGAAGCACTCTGCTGCCTGCAGGATCACTCCCACGCTCCCAGCAGCCACCCTGCATCACGCATCAGGTCTGTTATGTGTTACTAGTATGGAAACTCTGTATATCAAAGAAATCCTTTATCCCATATACTGGGAGAGGTGATTATATGCTATATATAGTGTATGGTTATGTAGTTTCTTCACGGTTGAGCGTAGAGAGCCCTCCTGCAAGGTGCTGACTAATGGAAGGGCTTCGGTGAGTAATCATGTCATTAATTCTATAAAGAGGTAGTGGCACCTGCTTTCTAGATGAACGRGGCTATTTTCTGGACAGATGATTGATGCCGTTGCATGCTTTGGGATGCAGACAGCATGCCTGGACTAAGTACCTGTCACGGTTTAGGTCCCTGCACAGGGCTAGCAGATGTGATGCAGGATCATTGGCCTCCTGATCCTCTGGAGCAGAAGGAAGTGGCCTCCCACTCCAGTCAGCTCCTCCCAGCTCACCAGTTCCACAAGGATCAAGATCTGACTCTTGAGAGCTGTTAAGAAAGTGTCTCCAGAGAGGGTAACACTGGCAGCAGATCCTAATCTGCCATGGTTTAGTCCTAGAGGTGTGGGTGGCAATCCAAGAAAGGGAGCAGGATTACACTGATCCCCTTAGCTTGCTTTCTGATCTCATTATCCTGTGTAATTTGAGCATCTTGTCTAATTGGTTCAGGTCTCAGAAACTGGAGGGAATCAAGGGAGCTGCGATGTCGGTGCAGCTTCTGCTGAGTGGAGGTGGCTGCTGAGCTGCCGTCTGCACATTGCCATTTGGCACGCAGAAGCAGAGCAGGCTGCGAGATTGCTCAGCATGACCCCAAAGTGTCTTCAAATTAAAAGTCACTTCATCTTGATGCTTARGAAAGGGGCTTATTTAGAGATCTGCAATAAGGTCAATCTTCTTGGCTGTAGCGAAACAGTTCCCCCCTCAGAGGGTCCCAGAGACACTGCTGCTTTCAGCACACAAGGCAGCTTCAGCCAGCCTGGGGAGCCACCCCAGGAAGCAAGGTTAAATGAGGAGCCAAGCGAATGGCTGTCAGATGTTCTTGATTTTTCCCTGTGAGAAAATTGCTGGCACTGAATAGTAGAATCAGCAAATGAGTGGGGGAGAGAGGTATAAGCAGAACCAGTGGATGTGGTAAAGTGAAATCCTTGTGAAGCCCATCTTAAAAAATGTGTCTRTTGGAGTATCAAAAATGGCCTGTTAATAGGGTGCTGAAAGTTTAGGACTGTATGGATAATGCACATTTCCATATGCAGATCAGGCTTCACAGAAAACCTTCTAAGTTCTTGATTTTTTTAGGCACCAGAAGTCATTATGTTGCATTCACTAGACCTGTGATTGTGCTTGGTTTCAACAAATATTTTTATTTTTGATATCAGGAGGCCCTGGCTATTTGCTAGATATTTGTCCTGATTCTTTCAATAGACTATACAGGGTGTTCTAGTTCCTACAGCTCCTTCCCACTTCACAGAAACCAGTGATCCATGATGGAGAAAATTGCTGCTAATGGCTGGTGACTGTAAGAAGTTGTAAGACTTCCCTGGAATGCCTGTGGTGTCTTGTAAAATAAACCATCCACAAAAGAATAAACATTTTGGTTAGTGGCTGAAGGTTTTTGCACTGTGCAGGATCAACAGGTGAAATTTGTTAGCATCAGTTTTGATTTTAAAAGCTTCATTGCAAACAATATTGCAGCATGTTGTTCAAACATCTTAACAGGAAGCAGAGGTGTTTTATAATTAGCACAGGGTACACAGCCTACYAAAATACAAGGGAAAGCTGCACAGCTCTGTGTCTTCCTCAGCTGATTTTGGACCAAGATCAAGTCATAGAAGTCCACAGTTTTAGGTCTGGAGCTCCATCCCTGCATCCATTTCTATTTAAAAAGRCAGGAAATAAGGATTTTTCAGAAGTGTCAACCAAACACTCMCTGTAGGGAATTTYTAGTTTGCTGGGGGGAAGGAAGAGGTGTAGGCTAGTGAGGCTTACATAAGGGTGCAGTAAATGAGCTTGGGTTTGTGAAGGAAGCCACCGGCGAGTGCACCGATGGTGAAGCATGTGGGGAGAGGAGAACTGGGGCACAGACCACTGWGAGCCCTCTGAAAGCTGGAAGAGGGACTGGCCACTGAAGGATACCTGTCAGCAAGGGAGGAGCCAGAAGCCAGAAGAAGCCATGGTTTTGGAAGCCAGTAGAAGACATGGTTTTACAAAGGCTATGGTTGACAAATGACAGACTAYTTGCTACAGATGTTTGCTGAAAAGGCTTAACCAGGAGGAGTTTGGGTGTGAGGAACCTAAGAAGGGCTAAAGAAGTTAAGAATGATTTTTTTAGGCAATAGCTGGAAATGACAAACTCATGAAGCTTGAAGAAGCAGTGAAGCTGATGAAAGACATGGAGATGAGGTGTCTCCAAGGCAGAAAAGACTTAAAATATGCTTTGTATTTGAAGAAGTGGTGAAAAATGAGAGAGAGAAGTGAGAGGCTAAGGGAAAGGGGCTAGGAATAAAAGTGACTGCAAGGAAATTAGAGTGGGACAGAATAGTGTCTCTGGGGTAAGCAGAGGAGCAARGGGTGGAAAAAAAAAGGAAGAGAAAGTTACAGGAGGCAGAAGAGGAAGTAAAGCCAGCAGGAAAGAGAGGTCACTATTTTGTCAGTCTCCCCTCAAAAGGAACTGGAAAGGTCCAGCAGGCAGTTTGTGAGGAGGCGCTGATGGGGAGGTCAGAGGTGTCCAAGGCACAAAAGAGCTTCTATGGTCGATAATGCAGAGCCCATCTGACCTAACAAAAACCTTCCCCTCAGACTGCAGTGAACTCTTGTGACTACAGTTAACAGAAAGCAAAAAAAGCCCAGAAGACTGGCTGTTCTKTCTTAACATGTCCCTGTTTATGATTCCCCTCCGCCCCCATCTGCTATGTAGCTTGAGATGAGACATATTGCTTGTTCCTGTGCTCTTTACATTTGGTTCGTGTGGTATTCTGGTTTCTCTTGCTAAACCAAAGGGGACATGAATGGATTTAAGGATGCTAAACYCCTCCTGTGATGGGCAGTTTTCAGTATGTTGAGCTGCAGATACCTTTGTTAGGCCCCAAATTGTTAGGCCCTTTTCCACACCTGGGAATGAAACTCAGCATATTCAGGATGGCAATGCTCAGCAAAGTCACTCCATGGTTTTTCATCAGTACACTTGCCATTTCCTCCTTCCTTCACTTAACAGTCTTGCTTGCTTGCTGCTGCTGAGCCCATAGCCCTGCTGAGAACTAGCTGTGTGGGCCTTCGGTTGCCCACATGCAGTCTCGTCAGGAGAGGTCAGCCCTTGGCTGATGAAATGTTTTTCCTAGTTCAGATGAACAGCCAAGAACGACTTCTGCTGGGCTTTCAGATGGTATTTTCTGGGATGGAAAGACAAGTTTGAACTTCAAACCCCCAAAGCTCCTGCAGACCTTCATTTCTTATGCATGATTTGTGTCATGGCAGAGCTTGAGACAATAACCATAGACCATCAGGATTCACCARCCATCTGTCAGAGGAAAAACTTAGGTGTGTTGCCACTGCAGATAAGCAGCAGAGCCCAAGACGCAGTCAGGGGCATGCTCCTCTCAATGGCCTTCCCTGCGGGACTGTGCTCTCCCTCGAGCCCCAACGGGGCAACCTGAATGATGTGTTCATTTCTCTTCACTTACATCTCAACTTTCCTCCTCAGGTTTCCTTCGAGGTGTCAGTGGAAGCACGAAGCTGTCCTGCYGAGGATACCTCCCATGTGTTCACTATCAAGCCTGCTGGGTTTCGGGACACACTGGAGGTCGTAGTGACCTACAACTGCATTTGTGGGTGCACCAACCAGGCTGAGCAGGAGAGCGGCAAGTGCAGTGGGAACGGGACCTACGCCTGCGGGCTGTGCGAGTGTGACCCGGGCTACCTGGGTGCCAAGTGTGAATGCGAGGAGGGCGTGAACGGGAACATGTACCACAACATGTGCCGGGAGGTGGAAGGCAAGCCCATCTGCAGCGGGAGAGGGGAGTGCAGCTGCAACCAGTGCGTCTGCTACGAGAGCGAGTTTGGAAACATCTACGGGTCCTTCTGCGAGTGCGATGACTTCTCGTGTGCCCGGTACAAGGGTGTCCTCTGCTCAGGTAGGCAACCTTCATCCCTCTCCACTGTTCTCTTTGCTCATATCGAGAAATCACCTGAAGTTTAGAACATCTTTTGCTGATGTGGGTGGGGAGCGCTCATGGCCCTGGTACATGCCCTGCTTAAGGTGCGACAAAGATCTGCACGTGCTTTGCAGGCTGCTTTTAAAGGGATTGGTGCTCCCTTTTGTTTCTCTCCAGGGAGAAAGACGAAAACCTCTTAAAAGGGAGATTTTAAGAGGACTTCTACAATCTCCCTAATAAAAAGTGTATTCTCCCCATGAGAATTGGGTTTCCAACAACAAAATGTAAAGATCTGTCCTTCCAAGCTTGTCTGTTGCCCATGAGCCARGGAGATGAGCTGAGCAGACTGAGAAGTCTTAACTTTGGTATGATTATTTTGAACTGAGTATGGATAACCATGCACATTTTTTTTTTCTGTGCTGAAATCTATCCTTAGGAAAGAATAAACCATCGCAAGCTCGAATACTCTGAAGCCTTTTAGTCATTTGCTAGATTGGATTTGATCTGCCTACCATAGSGATGGTGCTATCCATCCCTGCATAGATAGAAACAATCTTTATTAAAGATTAAGCACTTTAAGTACTCCACTCATACAGTGGAGATGAAAAGAAAAGCTGTCTTCATCTGTTACTTAATAGAGAAAATTTACATTGAAGATTCCTAAAGATCTATCGTGTATAGGTTTTATACCCGCTGATAAAGATGTTACTGATCTGCTTCCCTTAAGTTAAAGAATATTTAGTTGTGTTTACTAATATAGTTTTACTTCCTTGTCAGTCAGATGTCACGTAATTTACCTTGCATGTATGGCCTAGATTAGCCCTTGGAAGTAGTTCCTTCACTTGGAGCTGGGGAAAACATTATTCTTTAAAACTTGCCTGTTTTCAAGCAAATGAAATACTTCCTAAACTGAAAAGCTCAGACAAAATTTTCAAAACCATGTAYAGCTTTGAGAGGGCTATCTTGCTTTTAGGGTAAATGTGCAAAATAGCTATTTTCCACTTTTTCTCTAGGGAAGTGGAGGTTTTTTCCCTTGTTTATTTTATAATGCATTTTTTTTTTTAAGTTGGGTAGTAGATGGTGGGTCAGCTTTTGATTTTAAACTTCTGGTTGTTTCAGACTATCATGTTATCAGTTGAGTGGAAGCTGGTTTTGCTCGCTTTTCGCAATGGTTTTGCACTGTCTGTGAGTGAGGCAGGCATCCCCCCCRCACAAATTTTTGGCAGCAATTGGAAAGAGTCCTGGAGCTCCCCCTGCAAAATAGTGAGAMGGCCATATATCGGATCCCACAGAGACTCTCCAAAACCTGGAGAACAGCTAGCTGTTTCTAAAGAGGGARAGAGGGGTTTGTAAGCAGGAAAAAAGAAGATATTTTAAGGTAAATGGAGGAGAATAAAGACAACTGTTGATGCAATTGAGGGCAGTATTGCCTGGGAATTCTCCATATGACTATATTGTTTTCATAGCATCATTCCACTAAAGAGCTGGGCTGCCTSCCTTTATTAGCAAACTGTGCAGTGGTGCTAAACTGGAACACTGGAAGCTGTTGATGTCGCTGTTAGTACCACAAGATAAGGACACATCTGTATAACCTTTTGCTCAAATTTCCATTCATCAAGAGTGCCAGATTTCTGCTAATCCACGGGAAAATGAGTTCTGTAGCTGCTATTGTACCTGCTTTCTACTTTCTTTGTGGAGGACTTCTGATGATGGGAAGACTAGAATAGCTGGTTTGGGATTGGACAGTTTTAAAGTCATTTAAAAGTTCTTTTGATAGCTTTAAAAGMAAATAAGAGTACGCTAAGCCCTTTCTTTACTCCGTGGGTGGGATGAAGTCTAGCAGGTCTGTGTGGAGTGGTGCTATTCTCRCTATGCTTCCTGATATTTCTGTTGTTGTTTTGTTTTAAATTCCAGCAAGTTCAATGCTAAATCCGAGCTGTAGCAGGCACTGTGCCAATGACATAACATTTAAAGCCACTTTTGTCAGTCCGTGAGGCATGGTGCTGCTCCAGCCAACAGAGCGCATCTGAGGGCCTGAATTTTGCACAGTGGGGCGGTGTCGTGCCGCACACAGAGAGGTCCAGCACTACCCCAACAAATGGCAGTCTCGTATACAAGCCATTTTGTTTTCTTCCAATAAATGTATGCTCTCTCCTCCCTACAAAATAGTGCCTTGTTGAAGAGAATTGTGCATTTGTCTAGGGAGTGGGTTTCTCAGTCTACTAGCATGTATAGCTACTTCAGAGACGTGGATTTTGAATCACATGTGTTCAGGAGCTCCTCTGGGGCCATTGCTTGGATAACTTTTCCGTTCGTTGCTTCTGTTCATGCAATGGGAAGAAAAGACTTCCCATATGTCCCTTCCGTCATCCTCTTCCCACAACTTCTGTCTCTGAAGTACCCTGTCTTCCTGACAYTCACCCAGGCAAGTGCAGCTCTTGCAGACTCAATCCCACAGTGAAGAGAGACTGAGCTAGATTTGGCCAAATGCAAAACTGAAACAGTAGCTTGGAAGAAACCATATTTTGTTGGCAGACCACTGTTCTTCCATTCCTTGTTCTGGAATTGCTTGGTGTAGGCCAGTAAGAGGAACTCATCAGGGTTAACAAGGATTTTATTTATGTTCTATGAAATCTTCTTTTACTTTAKAAGATGCTTCATGCCTTTCAGTGAGTTTCTGGTGGCCATATTTCAAATAACACTTTCAGCCCCAAAGAATCCAATCTGAGTTGAAGCTCACTGCTTTACATCTGCCCAAGCTGCTGAGCAAGACAACACTATGAACCATTTAGTGCATATCCCTGACAGCTGATGGGAAAGCAACCGATCCAAACTGGCCAAAGGTTTAGGGAGCAATGGAGGGAAGAGGGAAGAAAACCTTATTGTCCAAGCTGAGCAGTGGAAATCCACACACACACAAATCATWTTTCCCATATGTGGTCAAGCCTTTTGTATGCTTCATCTTAGTGGCACTTCGAGTCCCTTGTTCCAAGAACTATCCTTGGCATTTCTTCCTTTTATGATCCAGAACAAAGCTTATTCCCATTGAGTCACTGGCACAACATAGAGCTTGGAGGCAAATTGCTCTCAGATACTACATATTCCTAAGTTCTTGCCAATGCCTACAGCTTCCTTGATTTATTGCAACTCTAAATCCAGAGCTGCTTTGCTAAACTTGACTGATCTTTTGTTTGTTTGTTTTCTTTTGTCCTGAGGCCCCAGCTAAAGGCAGTTGGTTGGGTTGTAGTTCCCTGATCAGCTGTCTCWCACAGGAGCATGAATGCTGGCTTGGGACGCCAGAGGAATGAGTCCTGCTTTTCCCAGGGGCAAGGTTACAGACCTATTGGCAGGCTTCAAATCACCAAAGCGAGCAACTGATGCTCTGGTTTACAAAAACATTTGTTGCCTCAAAATAAATCTAATATTCTTGGACTCTGAGGCACTGTGACAGATTGAGTCTGCCACTGCTTCTCAGTGTTATGCTGTTAATTTGATAACGCCTAATAAAGCAAACAGCCAAAATCAAAGAGGGTTTTTGTAGTCTGAAATAAACTTCGAACTTCCTGCCTGGTGGTACTCAGTCCTTTGGCCAACATGGAAGTTTTCATTCCCAACTTCATTTCTGAATACTGGTACCTCATTTTGTCAGTGTTTCAGACACTACTGCCTATGGATTTTATTTTCCCTTCATAGCCCACATGAAGGAGAGAAGCAGATTTTGAGTGGGAGATAGTCTAAAGAAGAGGCAAGATTTTTAATTGTTTCGGGTCAGAAGTGGACCCAGAGAATTGCAGTTCATTGTAGGGACGGCTGTAGGTCCTGCAGCCGTTATTTGCTTTGTTAATGTGAGATTTAATGTGCACTTGTGAGAAAGGAAAGTAAGTCATTTATAATATATTGTAAATGTTGATTAAAACTGCATCCAGCTACTAATAAATCAGCAGCATTTGTTTTATTGCTCCCTAAATCCAGTAATAGCTCCGGAATAGCTGTTTCAAACCATAGTTCAATGCCTTTTGGAAGGGACACACAGAATGGCTTGCTTAAGTGCTTTACTCTGTCCCCTAGTCCCTCCAAAGGGACGGGTTTCTTCCTATTTTTCCTTTAAAAAATGAATGGGTTAATCATTGCAATATGTGTTTTGGCAAAACAGGAAGTCACTTTCTAAACCYTTGAATGCTTTACTTAGAGGTTTTTCTCTGGAAAGAGCATCACATTGCCCTKGTGGATTGAGACTGGTTGCTGTCACTGGATGGGGAGACAGAAAAGTTTTGGCATACTACCTGTAGCTGCACTTTATGTTGGGAGCTTCAGCACCCTACTCTGGCTTTTACTCTGTAAAATTTGAATGGCTCTTAGGGAGGAAAAGAGCCCTCCTGCTTGGAGGCTGCCTTCCCCCAGTGGAATCAGGACTCATGTCCTTTTTGCAGGTTGCTGTGTGTCCCAGTAACTTCTAAACCGCTTGGCTGGCTTCCAGGGTGTTTGACAAAGCAGGAAACATCTCGGTGCTAATTGCATTCCTAAAGGCCCCATAAAACTGGGTAGTCAGAGAGGGGAGAGGCCCTGGTGAGAGCATCACACATTCGCCTCTAATGAGGAGAGACTGATTCGCAGGAGGTCAGGCTTCATTAGTTTCAGTTTGGGGTTTTTTTTTGTTTTTGGCTTGAGATTTTTTTTTCTTTGAAGTGCAGCATCTTCTGTGTTTTGGTCTGTCTAGTGAAGCTTCTTGTTAATCATCGTTAATGTTATGCTGGCTGCCCATGTGCATATAATTTGTGAGTTCTTCAGTCCAGGCCTGTTCCTTTGTTTTGACTGCAAAGCAAGATTGCAACCTCTGAGCGCAACCACAGGGTAAATAAAGAGCAGTTACCGTTTTGTTTTGTGGACTGTTTCCCCCCTTAAAAATCTCATCCTGACAATCCGTACTTAASGAACGATGAGGCCGATTGCTGATTACTTGATGTTATCGGATCTTTTAAAAAATATAGACAAGAGAAACTACAAAAATTAGGCAACAAATCAGATTTATAAACATTTTGTAATTGTAAATTAAACCCTTTCATTTCTCTCTGTTTTAAACAACTGAGTGCGTATTTAGCAGTTAAAGTAACTAAAGATTGCAGCTGGCTGGCTGAAGCTCCGAGGAATCATGATACATGGCAGTCCTGCCTCGCTTGGCTGTAYGATGTTTCCTGTGATACGAAAAACTAGTGTCAACAACGAAGTGTCAGATGTAAGATATGCAAATATGTGCAATTGCCAAAATCACTTTTGAAAAGGGATTTAGGAATTCACAGCTCATGGAAAATCCATGGCTTATCCATGTCACAGAGAATCTACATGCTTAGACTGGCCAACGCGCAGCGCAACTCAAGCTGCCCTACAGAAAGACCACTCCACAAACTGCTGAGGATGCACGTCCTTTGGAAACTTGGTACTTACTTCTGAGTGCTTCCCTTTTCTCATTTTATTAAATGGGGAAGAGCTGAAAGATTTTAGCTTATACTGATGCCCAGAGACACAGATCTCTTGTTTAACTCAACCGCAAATTAGGAATCTCAGTCCTACTTTTGCAATTTTGCAGTTTCTAGTCCTAGGCATCATCGAAAATATTTAGTAACTCCATCTTTGCAGTGGGCGTCATGGGAAGATGCCATCCGGTGCTAGTGCTGCAATCTCTGATTATGCAATGGAAATGCAAATGTGTAATCCTAGCATTTTCAGAGAAATGTCTAGGTTTGATGGTTCAGCTGATATATCCACTCTGTGACTCATGACGAGGCCTGTTACCAGTTCACGAATATTAGAGRAAATGGACTTTTTTGCCACACTTATTTTTTTAGTCGTGATTTATCTGCCTAGTATCAGACCAGGATGCTGGTGTGCCAGGGAAGGCTGAGATGCAAGGATAAAGGTGATCCTCATTTAAATACTTTTTTTGTTTTRATTATCCTCATTCCTAGCATGTAAGCCTTTCCCAGAAGCTGCTGTGTTTGATTAAGGAAGAAATTAGTGGTATTTGATCTGGTAATCTCTGAAGTATGGGTGATGGGCTGAGTGTGGTTTAGGGAAGGGAAAGGGAACTTGTTTGTGTCTGCTGACTCGAATCCTTTGCAGCAGTTCCAAAGAGTGATTCAGTATAAAGTAAATTTAGCACATATCAGGAGGGAACACTGTGGCCTGTGAAAGAAAGAGGCATTCATATAGGGAACAGAGCCTAAACCACATTTGCAATGTGGTTTTTTTTTCCCTATCATCATGTCAAGTTTTTTTTTTTTTTTTTTTTTTTTTTTTTTTTTTTTTTTTTTTTTTGAGAGGGAATTTTTTTTATATTTAATTTATGTAAAAGGATGGAGCCTGAGCACTGATGCAGGTCGCTGTGTAGGAAAGCTGGAAATGAACAGGAGGGATGAAAGGACCATATAAAGATGTAGAAGTTAAAAATAGTTCTTAGTTATGGCTAAATGTTTGTGTCTGGGCTGTTGTGACAATGATTCATGCAGCTGCAGAGGGAAAAGGGCGCTGTGGCTGCTCTGAAGCTTTCCTGTAGCTCAGCATCCTCTACAGAGATAACCAACTGGAGGAGGACGGGGGATCACAACTAGTAAGAGTTTTGGGGCTTGTTTTGCTGGCCCAAGTCATGTCAYAGTCCTCTCAGCTCAGGACACTACCACGCAGTCTGGTGGTGCCAGCTGCTTCRTTAGCAGTCACAGTCCAAGTCATTAGCAAAACAGCAGGGTCTGCCAAGAAGGGGAGCACAGTTTGGGGCAAGATGAACCCAGAAGAATGCGCCGGACCAAAGATTGGGGGTTGGGAGTGTGTGTGTGTGTGTGTCTTTTCCTTCTCTCTATGCATCGTCATTACCCTGGAAAAAGAGGCAGAGAGTGAAATTGGTTGGGCTGGAAAATAAGTAGAGCTGGATGGACGGATGGATGAATGTGTTAGGCTGCATGGGGTGCTGAGTGCCCACAGCTCCTCCTCATCAGTCAGCAAACTTGGTTTCATGCATCTTTAGATCTTCCCCCTGCAGAGCCCGGAGCTGGTCCAGAGGGATGTTGTGGGCAGAATAAGTAACAAGGAGGTGGGAGTCCAGTATTAGCTCTCTTTTAAAATGTGGTCCCGTGAAAAGGCTCGAGAGCCACTCAGGCTGCAAGTCCTCTTGGAGCTTCATAGAGACTTTCTTTTCATTGTTGCATTTTCCCTTCTGCYTTGGCTTTTATTGCCAGCAGAAATGGCTCGGCAAAAGCCCTTACGTGGAGAAGTCTGTATAGCTGAGAAGAAGCAGATCAAATAATACGCCAGTGAATGAGAAGGGGGGTGGAGAAAGCCATATGGCTGGTTGTGTTCCCACCCAACCTTAGCCCATAACCATCACCGCAACAGCTACGAGCTGAGGCTGAAACACTTATGCCTTGTTTAAGAGAGGGTTTGGAGGAGCCTGTCAGACAGGTATCGCTTCTCTGGCCACCCAAGCTGTATGTCCTCCCTCAACTAACGAAAAATTTTGGCTCTGGTGGGAATTTATAAAGACTCTGCAAAAATTTAATAAGAAACCCCAATGTGGGGCCTCCCCAGCTGTCTTCCTTTTTCAGGGTTCAGGTGTTAAGTTGGGCATCTTCCACTTCCTCCCCTCACATGGGTTAACACAAAGCAGTGCAAGGCTGAGGTCAGCCCCATTAACTCCTGTCATGCGGTTTACTATAAAGAAAYGTACGGTTGAGGTCAGCCGCGTTTACTTTTGTCCTGTGGATTAGTGGCTCAGCCCTCGCGAGACGTTTCCGGCAGTTTTTGCCTCGAAGGCAGTGAGCCGGGGCCTCGGGGCCGGGCAACGCCAGGCGCTGCCTTCCCGGAGAGAGCCGCTTTCCAGCGCGGGAAGCGAGAGCCCAGCCGCGGTGCGTCAAATATTGCTGGTCTTTGCGTGGGTTTCTCGCAGGAGCAGGAACGATGCATCTTTTCTTCCCTCGGTTCAGGGCTGTTCTCRTTCTCGATGCTCCTTGGTGTCTTTGGACAACAGATATATCACACCCTGCCGTGCATTGCTCGTGCCAAGGTTTGGGGCTTTTTTTGTTGCTCACACAGAAACAGTAGTTTATTTGGTCTTTTTTTTTTCCTCCAAGTAGCTTGAGTGCTGCTTTGCCAGAGTTTCCATTCCCTGCACGAAAGGGAAATAGAAGCATTTCTTTTCTTTTTTTTTCTTTTTTTTTCTTTTTACTTCTTCTTTCACCCTCCCGAGGCTCTCCTCACCGTCGAAGTCCCTCGCAGCCCCCCCAGGCTCTGGCAGGACTTCCCTCGAAGACCTCACCGCACCGAGCGCTGCTGTTCCTGCCTCTTTTCACTGAGGTTTCTCCTTGTCCCCGAGCAGACCCGCTGCAACGGTTAGTGCATGCTAATGAGGCATTAAATACCGTGGCAGAATTAAAGAATAAAGCAGTGACATCTCCGCGGGAGCCGGGGCTCCCTCCGGCCGCGGGTCCCGTCCCGTCCTCGGTGCGGCGCGGCACGGCGCGCGTCCGCAGACCCCCGGGACCTGCCGCGGCCGCCTCCTCCCGTGGCTCTTAACCGCCTTTCCCGGCGGGCGCAAAGCTCCAAAATAAGGGAAAGCCAAACCCCGAGAACGAAATGCCTCGGGTGCTTGCTCGCCACAGATGGAAGACAAGTCTTAAAATGTTCTCCTTTAAATACTCTAGTTTTATGGCAAGCTTCCCGCTCAGTTTGGCATTTGCATTTGTTCTTTCTGATTATAGTAATTAACAGAAATAAACAGTTGGAAGTGAATGCTGTATTTTGGACGTCGAGGCAAATGAAGGTCTAAAACAGCAGGTGAATAAAATTCTGGGTCTCTACATCTCGTGTTAGTGTGCACTGGCAGCCCCTAAATTTTGCTTGGTTTGGTTTAAAAATCAAATATGAGAAGTGAAAGTGAAGTGTAGCATAAGCTGTGGGGTTTTTTCCCCCTTTTTTCCTTTTCATTTTTAATGAAACTATGACTTCTTCCAACATCCTTGGGAAGAGAAAAATCCAGTCCAGAACTCACGAACCTTTGGTGAACTTGTGCCAGATTGTGTGCTTGTATCCGAACGCAGAACTAGGCACGCTCCTGCGGCCCAGGGTTTTGCAGAGAAAGAATGTCTCTGCTCTGGAGACCGCTGCTCTTAATGAGGTCCAGCTGAAAGGACATTAAGACCATACGTGCTTCAGTAGGTGGGGATAATCCTGCTTTTCATTTTAATGATGGGCCTGAACTGTAGAGTTTGGCCCTGGAGTTCAGGGATTTGGGATCCTGGATCTTTGTTTTGGAGCAAAATTTTATTTCGAGAACGAATCKTGTGTGTGTGTGTGTGTGTGTGTGTGTGTGTGYGTGCCTGAGCAAGCTCCGTCACTGCTGCCCTGCCTGGCTGCGTGCGCAGCGCCAGCAGCTGCTGCTGCCAGACCTTGCTGGTTTGCATCCGCACCAGCGCTGGACCGGGAGAAGCAGCTCGTCCTTCCTGGAGGTGCCRCATGTCAAGGAAAGGGTTACAGCGCTCGAGCTTTTCTGCAAGCCTTTCGCCTGTGTTTCATCTAACTGAGTGTGTTCACCATATGTCCCCAAGTCGTCATCTTTCTGAGTCTTCCAGAGCTTCATCGTGGCCAAAGCTCACGRCTAGATGGGTAGGTAGTGTAAGCAGGCCTGGGCAAAGAGATAGGACCAAGAGGTAACTAAGTGTTGGGGAACCTTCTGTTTATGGACCCGTGGGCATTTCACAGTATTTGGCTGGGTTGGAAGAGCGAAGTGAAAACTGCTTTTTGCCCTTTTKTTTGTCAGAGGTGAAAGAAAAGAAAAGACTAGAGTTGCAGCGAGGGGATCTGGTGCACTGTAGGAGCATGTAGTTCATTAGGTGTTTGCAGATGAAAGTCCTTAGTGCTCCGGCAGGGCTGGAGAGTTGGCTTGTGTCAGTGTTTGGAAACAACAGTGCGAGCGCCAGAGCCGCAGGGAGCCGTGCGGTCCACCCAGCTCTCCTTCCCAGCCCTCCTTCCCCATGGGCCCTCTGACCTCCCCTCCGTGCTGAGAGAGGCACTTCGATAAGCAGCACCTTACTGATCTTGAACTTCAGAAATGCAGCTGAGTATGTGCCATCCCCGAGCGGCGGTGGGAGCGCGGCCGCGGCTCCGGCTGCAGGGAGACCTCATGCAAACCTGCAGCAGAGGGGACGGAGGTCAGTGCAAAATGGGCAGTGGCACAGAGCCCCTTTGGGTTAGGAGGATGGTGGGATGAACTAGAAGGGAAGACATGGAGCCTTCCCACCCCCCACGTTCCCATCTGCCTTACGGAATAATATCAATTATTCGCCGTTTCTGCAGCGCTGCCTTGTAAGGCTCCTGGAGGCAGCAGTGATGAAACCACGATGCTCTGGATGAGCAYGTGCCCAGGTCTATTCAGTGGCATTTAGGCTCGCACCTTGAAGGGGACCTTCCCAATGTCCTTCTCCCAGGATGAAGCACTCACTGTCCTGAAGGCAGTGGCAGCAGCAGCTTCCTGGTATTGCTTGKTGCATCAGTAACAGAGTCAGCAGTAGGACCTAAAAGCTCTAATTCCTAGTTCCATGCCTCCATCCAAACTGTCACATGTAGAAGGCTCAGCTGGGRCACTAATGTAGGCAGAAGTTGAGAGATTTGTAGAGTGTTGAAATTATTTTAAAAAAAGGGGGGGAGAGACTTTATTTTAAGAAGTGCAACTTTAGATCTTCTTCAGAAAATGACTCTAGCTGCCCATTTTGGCTTTCTGATGTGTCATCAGCCATATCTCGTGATTACATTTCAGCTCTACGTCTATAGCATGAAGGATGAAAATGAGAAAAGGCTGGCTAGACCTGCTGCAGGAAATTCATTCTGCCCCAAGATAAGTTTCAGCTGCCTTCATGAGACAGCAGTTTCTAAAGCTGTTTTTTTTTCCTGCATAGTTTTCATTTAACCTAAAGATTCTCAAATGTCTGAGAAACTGTGGGGGTAGGAGAAGGTCTGGGGTTTTCTTTAAATTGCAAGTTGCAGCTTGTGGGATCCCAACTATAACATGCAATTAGTGACATGGCTTGTGGTACCCAAGGCTGAATGAACAGCTCAAACGGGGATTTAGTCCTTCATCTTCAGTTCCATTAGTCTGCATCTCTGGTGTAATTTATTTTCCATGATAGAATTGGTGAACTCAACTAATTTTGGAATTGAAGTAAAGCTTTATTTAAAACCTCATCTGTTCTTGGCCAAACCCGTATGCTTTGCGGTACAACAATCTGCTGAAATCAATGGAATGGCAAGATGCACAGATCCATGGTCTCTGGTATAGTTAATGTAATTAAAAGCGGCATTTAGTTATTATTAATTTAGTTATTATTAACATTTTAGTATTTCRTTGTTTCAGTGTTGTTTTGTGGACGCATGAATTTGGGCAAGTTCCCTTCTAGTGTAAACAGAGACAGTCCGTGGATATGTTTCAATTTACACAGAAAACTTGGACCCTTGATGCTTGTCTTTTTTTTGTTTATATAGTAACCTTCTTTTAACAAAGAAGTTGTTATGCTCTTCGGTCTTCAAGAGTTGGCTGGGATGCTCCTACCAGCCTGCCTTCCTCATTTTCATTGCCAAAYCTCAGTGACCAGGGGAACGAATGCTAGTATCATCCCCGCTTTTTAAAATTTCCTGGGCTGCTGTGCTCTCCCTAACTTTCTGGCGGTGCTGAAACATCTGGCAGCGCTAACCTGCCGTTAACCTGCAATGTGCTGCGTGCTGACGGACCTGCATTGCATGACGTGTTTATGTGCACCGCTGGAAGGCAGGGAGACGCTGAAGCTTGTGGCTTATTTGAGTCATGGAAAGAGATTAGTGGGAAACTAGATGATTTATTTGCCTGAGCAGACACTGTTTCTAACCATAGCCCTTTTCCAAATGGAAAGGTCTAAGTTTTCCAAGTGTTCAAAGCGTCTTCCGCTGCCCTTCTTCCTCCCACTCAAAACGTGTCGTTCCCAGAGCCTCAGAGGAGTATTTACTTCTGCGCCGTAGACCAAGGACAGACATCAGATAGACTGAAAAATGGGCCAGTGAGATATAAAAACAATTCTTGAGCAATGCCCCACATCGGTAGGTTTTGAGCGCTTTTTCTTTTCTAGGCGGATATTCTTGGTACGTTCAGCCCTAGAGAATACAAACAGCACGTGGCTTCTGCTGCGGGTCTCGCTGGGTAGCAGGCACAGCCGGCGGGGACTGGCGCGCTGTGGTTACAGGGACGGGACTGGGGAATTTGTTAACTACTCGCCGTGACTTACTTCTCTTCATCAGCTAAGTTCCTGTTTTTCCTATGTTTTGTTGTGGCTTTTTCAAGCTAGTCATTCAAGTAACCAAAATGACAAAAGCAAACGCTTTTTGAGATTTTGAAGGTCCCAACCCAAGCAACGAACGTCTGGACGTGAGCCTTGGGACAGTGGCGCAAAAATAGGTCGCTTGATTTGATGGAAACGGAATGAAATAGGTCCTTCCCTCCCCTTGAATCCTCTGTAATGCTAATGCCTCAGAAGCTAAAACACCGGCTTAAGAATCAGGAGGATTTTTTTTTTCTTGTATCTTAATTGCATTCGTTTTRTACCACGGATCGTGGTGCTCTGCCGTCCGAGCGCGGCGTTTTTCAGCATATCCGCATTCTGCCCCCGGGCGCTCGACGTGGCGGCGCAGGGCACGGCCRCAGGGAGCCGGACGGGGCTGCGTTCCCGAGCCGAGGGGAGCCGTGGACGGGCCGGCCCGGCCGTCGGGCTGGCCTCCTCGGGGCACTTSGAGAGCAAGTGGCCGCCCCAGCTGCCATGCAGGAAGCCCCTCCAAGGCAGCTCGGGCAACAGAGGTCAAAATGTAGTTTGGGGACTTCTGCCCTCCGCACGCAGAAGCATCACTTTTCTGCGCTGCGCCCTCCCTGTGTGTTTCTGTAGCTGCTCTTACATGTGTTTTGTGTTATCCCACCCCCAGTGATCGAGAGTTGGCTGGTAAGTATGTTATCAAGGTCAGAGGGAGCATTTCATTTCCTGATTTGATCTGGATCCTTCAAGCATCTCAGATATTTCATTTGAAGGATGGGAACAGAAAAAAACATATCTTATTATGTTTGGAGAACATTAATTAATGTCTTTTGGCTTTGTGCACCAGCTTTAACAGAGAACATGCCAACCCAAATGACTGGGGAAGGAGGGATTGTAATCCATGCTATTACCCTGCACCATGAAACTTCACTGGTGTAGAGGTGAATTGACATACACCCCGAGGTTACATTCTCATCGTGGACACGAAACCAGAGTACACCTCAGTTCTTCTTTGGTGTAGTGGTGGAAGGATTCCTACAGGCATAATCTGACATACCGTAAAGACTGCTCGACAACATCAGCTTTATTGCCCTAGTCGATAGGGTAGATAAGACTTGCAGTGCATTTTTCTGTGAAATACAAATACTGTGCAGCACTCTCCATGCTGCAAACATCAACTCTAGGTCACAGTCATGGACAGATTCACTGTGACTGGCCAGCAGAATTATCTTGGGGCTCCTGTCACGTTACATCAGCAAAGGTGTCCTGAGCAAGGGGACGGTGTGAACACCCATCTCTGGTGTTCCAGGCTGGCAGCTTTTCTAATGCCCATATGAGAAATAAGTGTATTTCATTCAGCCACGTTTCTGCAGTCTTGAGGCTAGGCAGAAGATGGGTAGAGAGCACCAGAAATGAAGCTGATGGTACTTGCAAGAGTGGCCACTCTTTAAAGGCCATTTCAAGATGCAGGCAGTAAAGTTTGTAACAGCTCTGCTGAATTGCCACTAAAGGTCAACATGGAAATCCCCACTCTTGGCATGTCTCCTGTGATGAGCTTCAGCCAGTGACTTATTGCCTGTACAGCTAGTTTGGCCAAGGCAGGGTATACATTTGGGCATGTTTTTAAATTTCATCCCACATTTATATACCAGCTTTTTCTTCGCCCATTCCTTAGTAAACAAAACCATTTGGTTTAAGATGTTGTTTAAATTTTCCAGTCACCATGTTTTAATAGCGTGCATTATTTGGAAATTGTTGTTCCCTTCCTTGGGGCAGTTGTTCCAAGCTCTCTCCTCCCCAGCGTGCCAGGGCTGGAACGGATGCACAAACTCTCTAGCCTAGTACACTGGCCTGGCATCAACTGCTTTAAAACCTGAACCATTTCATGAGTGATAAAACTTCCAGAGATGGATTTCCAGTGGCTTTGTACCTTGTGTTGGGTTTTCTGGTGTCCGGGGGGAGCAAAATGGGTGCTCTCCCTCTGCCCTCTTGCAGTGCCCCAGAAGAGGGGGAGTTGGCTCACACTCATGGCCTGATCCCAGAGGTGGTGCGAATGCAATTGGCTCAGTCCCCTTGGCCCTGAAAGCTGCAGTTCAAGCGTGAGCACGCTTCCCAAATGCCACATACACGGAATCAGAGCACCAGCTGCAATGGATTCATGGAAATAGTGCCATTTAAGAAAACTGTGACCTATGCCTGTGATTTACAGCTGATTTAGACACTTGCATTGCCATGGAGGCACCAAACCAGCGGTGTGCAAGGGGCAGATCGCGTGAATAAATTGTGAATAAATGCCATGCACCTCACTCCATTTGCTTTGAAGCGGATGTGTGCATGGAATAGCTGCACTCRGAGCAGCGGAGCGCGCAGATGCCTTCGCTATAGTGCAGAGGCTCCAAACTGGAGTTTTGTAGGGTTAATGCAAAGTAAGCCTGCTTGTATATTTGTGAGGGCACTGTCTGGGGTAAGGGCAACAACATTGCCATTGTGCAAGCAAACAGGGACTGATTTTTAATCTACATCAGATGTAGGCAAGGAAAGAGGTCATCTTTAGCAATCTTGTAAACGTAACCTCCTCTGTCTCGTATTGTTTGAATTTGCAAGTTGGATCCAAAGCAAACGGTGAGAACACAAAAGAGGCTGTAGGAGGCATCTTGTGATGTGCTGGGACAAATGGGATGCTTAGTAAAACAGAAGGTGTTCCCATGACTTTTGGCAAGGGATATAGCTTGACAATCCACAGCCTCTCGGGTAGTCTTGAAGCTATAAGAAAACCAGAGATATCAGAGGTTTTGTGTCAATGAAAGGAACGTGTATAATTTATCTTGTCTGAGGAACTTGAGGCTACTTCCAGTGGGAAAGCTGAGCTGTAACTAGGTTGCCTATGAGCCTTGTATGCAAACTGTTCAGCTCTATAAACTACRTGTTCAAAAGCATCCCTTCTCCTAGGGATTAAGCAAGGAAGAATTCAAGCATTATTTCCAGGGAGCTGATTGATGCCTTTCTGAAACCAGATGCTCGGCAGCCAGCCACTGCACTTACAGTAATTGAAAGCCTTTAGGCCTGTTGGCTTTTTCAGACTGTCACTAAACCCCACAGCTGCACGGGGATGCTTCAGTAGAGGAGTAGCCTTACTGAATTGGTTTCTTAATTCATCTGTAGCTAATGGAGTGCTTATTTACAAACCTGCGGGGCTCGTAGCCAGACCACCTGCATTGCTCAGGGACTGAGGTGCTGTGACCTGCCCTGAGACACTTCCTGGGGAAGGTTCAGCTGGACCTGGGAACCTTAATGGTGCTGGTTGGGTCACAGAGGTCTCATGTGGATACAGGAGATACTGTATGTTGCATTTTTAATTTTTATTACACCAACTTGGAAGTACTTCTTTAGTAAAATGGATAGAGCAGCAGGGCTGGAAGGACCATATGGAATAGTCAGCCCGGTAGCCTTTTWGCTGCCAAGCCCTGGGTTCAAACCAGACAGGTGACATAAGGCCCCCGGTCCTCACTGGGACATGTCACTAAGGGGTTGCAGCTGTGTGCGGGAAGACACATGCATCTCTTGCACGCTCTGAGCTTTGCTGTTGTCAGTCTCTCAGGTAGGAGAGTCCTGATTCCCCAAAGTGGGACTGTGGAGGGTTTGTTTGTTTGTAATAGCCTGAATGAATCGGTCTGTCTTGGTAAGTGATGTGGCTCCCAGCGCCGTACCCGGACCACCGCATGCTCTGGTGTGTTTATTTTCACAGCAAGCTCACGTGGCAAGGAAGCACTATCCCACCCCCAGCTTAGTTCTTCTCTATAGAGATAGAGAAAGCAGAGAATGATTTTTATGAAACACCAGCCAGCTCAGTAACCGCAGAAGCACTATCGAGAGCCTCCTGTTTCACAGCGCTTGAGGGCCCAGCAGTAGTACTGATCTGCAAAGCTCGGGGCCTGCAGTGGGCAGGGAAGCGCGGAGGAAGGCAGYGTTTCGCTGAGCGATGTGGACTGGGCGGGAAGCCTGGCTCCAGCCGCTCCATTTATTGACACRGCAGCTCTGCTAGGAAAATCTGATGCCATAATAAGACGTAGTAGAGAACTGACCACAGTCTGGTTGTTCTGTCTCCTGTCCAGCTCACGCAGTGAGTAGTACGATCACATCGACGCTGCCGCAGGCCCTGGGTGCCCTGAAGCGTTTCCCTGCCAAGTGCAGTGCCTCTGAGACATACCCGTCTGGTTTGAAAAGCAGTATTTCAAAAGCTGTTGCTGTAAACCCTTCGTCAGCATTCGGTGGGTGTAGAGAATCAAAAGATCGGCTGCTGTGTTGCCCCTTCTCCATCCGCTCGGTTTAAATGATTGTCAGGGCAGTTTTYCCCTATTGCCGTTTGTGTAAGCAGGGAGGCTGGCTGAGCATTGCTATTCTGAGGCTGTTTGCAGAGCCTGCTCAGCTACATTAACAAATGCATCCTTTATTAGCCGTGACGCCAAGCTGGTCGCTTTACCAGCCTGGAGCAAAGAACGACCCTAAATGCTGAAGGAACACTGAAATTTCTTTTCTAGCTGTTCACAACTTTAAATTGACTGAACATTTTTGCTGCTCCCCTAACAGTGGAAATTATGGCACTAATCTGGGCGTAAGTGCCTCCTTGCTTAGCCGAGCCTTCGTGTTGGCGCAGGAGTGAMCCGGAGGCAGGGTTTAAGAAGCTGCCCAGCAATGCTGGTTGTGCTCTGCCGAGGTGTAAGCTGAGCGCGCTGCACAGCTGACGCACATAGCGCTGCGCCCGAGGAAGCTGATGTGCTGAGTAKTTGCTCTGCTGTTAAGAACGTCTCGTAACAACATGCTACTGAAATATGCTCTCAGGAGCTGCTGTAAATGTTTGCTTGTTAAACACTGAATCAGTGCAAACCAGAAGGGTGCAAAATGGCACGCTGAAATGAGGTGAATACTAGGGAACCAGCATCTGCAGAGAGGAAAATCAGAGGGTGATTCAGACTCTGATATCCCGGCTGCAGAGTGCAGTCTGTACCGGCTAATCGTAGCCRGCCAGGGTAGGCCCTTGCACTCGCAAAGAGGATTCCTCACGTAACRCGGGTCATTCTGCAGTGCTGCCCGTGCGGCGGGACGATGGATGGTGCTCCAGCGAGCAGAGGCGGCTGCATCACTGCCCTGCCCCCTCGGCGCAGGCCGTTCCTGACGCCGTTCTCGACGCTCTGTCTTTCAGGCCATGGAGAGTGTCACTGCGGGGAGTGCAAGTGCCATGCTGGTTACATCGGGGACAACTGCAACTGCTCCACCGAGACCGACCACTGCGTTTCCAATGACGGTCAGATATGCAGCGGCAGAGGCAACTGCATCTGTGGGAAATGTCAGTGCACCGAACCTGGGGCTTTTGGAGAGACGTGCGAGAAATGTCCCACCTGTCCAGGTGTCTGTAGCACTAAAAGGTACTCACGGCAGTTTTCAGGAAGGACTTGTCACTGGTAGGAAGGAAACTCTGGTTCCTTGACGCCTTTTCAGCTACTCCAACTCCGTTAAACTGAGGTGGTTAGCGCCCTGCAAGCCTACCGCAGTGTGGGCCCTCGCTGGGCTCCGCTGCAGCCTGAGAGTATGGAAGAAAAGAGACTGCCCGAGGGATTGGGCTGCCACAGGCGCACCGTGCTTGGCTGTGCTGCGGGCACCACGTGCACACCACAAGGCAGCAAGCCTTACTGCACAAGTCCCCRTGATGGTTCACTTCCCCTCTCGTTTCCCCTGCTCTCCCGTCCTACAGAAGAGGAGGGYGACCCAAGTTCTGTGCTCCCCGGGTTGCACATTTCTGGGCCCAGAGAGCTCTGAGCTACAGACCAGGGGATGACTCCTATTCCACAGCAACGGAGGTCTCCTAGGTGTCAGCTCAAGGYTGGCAGAAAGCAGTCCATGCTGTCCACCTTGGTCTGAAACAGGATGAATTTTGCAATATCTGACGTGCAGTTCCTGCTTGCCAAAGGGCAAACGGTCTAAAACCTGCCAGCAAGTCTGCAGCCTCATTAAAATCCACCCCCAAAATAAAGTCATCATTGAGTTGGAGGTGGTTGGCCATAATGTTTCTCTCATTTGTGGTGCAAATGTGCAACAAACACACAGCTAACACATCAAGATTGCCTTTCAGAGGTGGTGTAGGTGGCAGGCTTGAGAGTTCATGTGGTTTTTTGAAGAATTCTAAATCTTTTCCTCTGTGTTTCTTTTTGAAGAGACTGTATTGAATGCAAGCTGTTTAACTCAGGAAGACTGGCTGATAACCAAACATGCCAAAAACACTGCAAGGATGAGATCATCACGCCCGTGGATGTTCTCAGTAAGTAGGCAGCAGCTGGCGACTGCTGCACTGAGCGCGGCTTAACCAGATCAAGATGTATTTTTAAAGAAAGCCTCAGGTAGCACCCTTTATTTAGAAAGCAGAGTGGGTGAGCCTATCTCCAGCCTGGGATCTACATTAATTTGAATGTTCCTGTTAGCAATTCTTTCTTACTTTTATGTTATTATTTCCATATTAACTACACATTACGCTTGTAGTTTCGATGCTAAGTAAAAATAATTTGATTTTAAATTACATGTTAAATTGTGGATGCAACTGACTCATCAGTTTTGTTTAATTACATCATTTAGAAGGAATAATTATTCTTGTTAAATGAACATACTGGTTTGTTACAGACGTATTCCCTCTATTGTAAGGATATTCATATGCAAGTCCTGGATGTGCATTTGCTGTTGATGTTCTGCTTGAGAGCAGCTGTGACTCTAATTTTCTAAATTAACATCTTAGTGGTTAGAATTCTGTGTCCTGCTACGTGCTGCTTCCTTGTCTGCCAAGAGCCTGCACTCTTACCTTCCTCCAGAAGTGCAAATTTCCCTTTGTTTGAGAGACAGATATAATGAATTTTATAGAGAGGAGGGCAGTATGCAATCAGCTTCCAGGGTGATCACTGGGAGATCCTTGCAACTGCCTATTGAGGAGGAAACTACTGCAGTTAAGTGACCCCCCTCCCCTTAGCTCTCCTCACAGACCAGGCTGGACCAGACTGCAAAGAAATCTCTCACTGTGACAGCATGAGACCTCACCGGATGGGGAGGGAGCAGCCTCAGTAACATTTGCATATATAAAATGCCAACAATTTCCTCTCTAGATTATCAAGACCACTGCTTTGAGGAGTTTAAAAACAGAGGAATCTCCTATACTGAAAAAATACTCAACTTCTAAAAGGACTTTCCTTAATAGGCATCATATTGCTAAGATGCTTGCTTGCATGGCTGAGATATGGAGAATACAACTGAGGAAAGATGGGCCAAGTTTGTCAGGTAGCATAAACCAGCATATCTCCATTTAAGCAAGCAGAGGCTGTGAAACCAGGCTAGACCCCAGTTATAACCTAGATCCTTACTGTGACTTCCAGCATGCCTTTCCAGGCAAGTGAAAATGAGGCAGCTGGCTAGATTGTACTGAGTTTAAAGAAGTTATTTGGAGGCTTCTAAGCAATGGCCCGGATCCTTTGCAGCACTGCAGCCTCATGCAGTATGTCCAGGCCCAGTCACAAGATTTGCTTACCAGCTGCACTGAACATCCAAGTCTGCTGCTCTTAATCCATTGGCAATACACTGTGCCGCTGCCCTGGGGCAATTGCCTGTGCAAGGAGCAAAGAGAATAGCATGAGAGCAGATGAAAGGAAAGATTAGACAAACCATGAGAGAGTGCAAAAGCGCAGAACATCTGCACAGAAACATGCTCTCCAAACTTTCTGAGAATAAATCTAGGCTTCTTGGAAGAAGTGAGGTTGTGAGAAAAAGCAAAACCGTTTTGGAGATAATGAGTTTGGCTTTGGTTCAACTGACTGTTGAACATCATCCTTGCCAAGCTCCTCTCCTGCCTTTTGTGTCCTCTTCTAGAGGTCACACCACATGTGCATGCCCCAGCAGAAGACTGTTCTTTCTCCTCCTTCCTCCCAAGCTTCATTTGGGGAGTCCTTGTGTGCTGTTTGAAGAGGTAGAGGAGACCAAACTGTGACAGCTCTAATCTCAGTCCTGCCCCCAGCCTTGACTATCACCTTGCAGGGAAGGATAGAGAGGTGGGTGTTTGGGGATCAAGCAAGGATAAATTATGGCATTTAAAATCATGAACATTTGACTTATTTTTTTTTCCTCCTTTTTTGCCCTAGTTCATAGAGGTAGGAATGCTATACTTTGCATGTCCCTTCTCTCCCTTCCTCCCAAGCTGCTTCCAGTTAATGTTTATCGCATTTACTCTTCTCATACACCATGTCTAACTTTTCAATTACATGACCAGTGAGATTTCCTACCTTTCTCTTTGGGAGGTTCACTCTTGTTCTTTCCATCCCCCCTGCAGCTGGCCAGGGAGTGAACTTGTATCAGCTCACTGCAGGAGGTTCGAAGACCGTTTAATACACTTTCAAACCACAGGAAGCTCCTTTCTGATGACTGGGCTGGCCTATGTGTGTTAAAAGCCAGTGAATACTGGGGATTAGAGCTCAACTCTCGTGCCTTGGTGAGGCACCACAGCAAAGCCAGCTTTGTGCTGCCTGCACCCTGGGAGGTTAGGCTGGCCTGTGATTTGCCAGCTTCCCCATTGCTTTCAGAGAGAAGAAAAAAAAACACCTGAATTTTTGGTTTAAGACTTTTTGGGGGGATTATGCTTATTCTGAACTACTGCAGTCAGAATCTGGGAAGTGCTGAGCTCTTGGGAGCTCAGAGCACTCAGCGTCTTGAAGATTAGGGCTGCCAAAGACAGAGCTAAAACAAAATGTTCCTTGAGAAGGTTCTCAGGGACTGCAGGCTTCTTCACGGGCAGACTCAGCCAGAGCACTTTTACATTATGTAACACGTTAAGAATTCCTGCTGAAAGGTAGAACACTGATATTTGCCACCTGTAGCCAGGACCAGTCTATGTTGTCCCAGCGGTGGATGATTTTAAGTGCCTTTTAAGTATCGCACTACAAGGATCATGCCCTGGACGTTCCCAAGCTCCGTTTTGGCTCTAGGTATGAAGCAGCCAGTGCTTCAAAGCTTTGTGAATCAGAGGCATCGACGCTGGGCGCGCAAGCCAGAGCTATGCCTCCTGGGAGGTTTGTATGACTTGCATTATATTCTGCAGGACCTCCTTCACTTTTGCAATATTAAATTTCCAGTCTTGATGGCTCCAGAGAGTGCCCTTTAACATGAAAGGAGTGTGACAAGACCTGTGCTGGCCTGAGCTTGCCCAGAGCACATGTTTCACAGGGCCTGAAAGCTCAGTGGATCCATCACTCCTCTCTAGGGATATGTGATCTCTGAAACCTAGTGAATGCCCACGGAAATCATTGCTGTCGAGCCTTTAATCGCCATATGTATTAGCAGGATAATGGTGAAGGTAGGGGCTTGAAAGTGCTTGGGCTTGGGGGAATTGAGATTCACTGTTAAAAAGTGCAGGAAACTATTAGGCAAGGAACATGGCCGTTTTGTCTGCTTAAATCAAAATTAGTACTTTGCTTTGTAAGAGAAATCAGCAGTTCTCCAGCCCTGCCTTCAACACTGCTGGTGCAGACAGARCAGGTTTTACGAGCATGAGGTAGAAACAGCTGAGGTTTGTCTACCCCAGGAGTCCCTCCAGCACTTGTCAGCGATGCGGTGGCAGCTGGGCTCGGCGCGCTGTGGAAATGGAGGGTATTTGTCTTCCGAATGAAAGCAGGTCAAAAACATTGAGAGGAAAAACAAACAGAAGGGAGAGAGAGAAGGGGCTGAAATAGCAGTGGTCATTAATGCAATCATTTTTCAACCTGATGGACATGCGCAGATACTACTGACAAGGAAAGCTGTGGGAAGCAGTCTCCAGGTGCCTGAAGCAAGGTCGTTTCTTTGTCAGCCGGTAGGACCTGGGTGCCCAAATCTATTTCTTACCATCGCCCTTCGCTGTAAAAGAAAGAGTGCCCTGGTGCTGTGTCAGTGTAAGGAAGCAACTTTGCTGAAATCATCACTGAAGTTATCGCTCTATCAGCAAACCTCAAGTTATCACTTTATTGAAACCTAATGAATTCTGTGAAACAGCACTTCTGCAGAAGCACCTTTTAGCGATAAGAGCAGCAACAGCATCTGCTTGGTGTTAATGTCATGTTGAAAAAACAGACAAGCAAGCAGCACTCGTATTTCTGTCTAATATGCGCTAGGTGACCCTGCTTGAGCGGGGGGGGGAGGGTTGGGGGGGTTGGACTAGATGATCTCCAGAGGTCCCTTCCAACCTTACCGATTCTATGAGTCTRTGGAAATCAAGTAGTCTCCTTTCTTGCAAATTTCTTGCAGCTCCCCCAACTCCACATCCACTCCTTCCACTAACTCCTCCCTCCCTCCTATTTCCTTCCCTCCCCTTCCCCCTTTTTCCTCTTCTATCTCATCCTTTAAAAATAAACTCTGTAGCTATTTCCGGAGTTGAAGCACTTCAGCTCGGTTGGAATGCAAGCCSGAGATGGGCTGAGCTTCTGGTAATGTCCCCGTTTGTCTTACATTCACAGCTCTCCTCACCCATCACTTTTCTTCAGCTTTCAAACTTTAAGCAGCTTGGCAAATTAAGAAGAAAGTGGTGGTTATTTCCAAAGTAAATGGAAATACTCTCTGTGTATGAGATATTGTTTCTCGTTGCCCTGCATCTTCTAACTATAAAGTTTTCTTGAAAAGTAAGCCTGGACATTACTCAATTACTATTTGTGCTGTAACAGTCTTTGCCCGAATCAGCATCCCTGTCCACTCAGTGCCATAGGAGYGTCTGAGCTTAGCCTGGGCTACTAAAGCGCTTCCTTCTGGTGTTGCTGGTGGTTGGCCTTGAGCAGCAGTTACCCACCTCAGCATGCTTGGCCAGCAAATCCTTTTTGCTGCGGAGCGCTTCCGGAGGGACTTGGCAGGTTTTTACAGCTAGCCCAGGCCAGCCRAGTGCTTGGTGTCTGACATTTTGGCTGCGAGCACCATGCTGGCTGCATACCTCAGCTTAACTTGTGGAGAGGAAGGAGGTGGCATCACTGTCACCTCAGGTGTCTAAAGTACCAGGTGGGTGCCTAAAATAACCTGCCGGTCCCCGTGGCCTCAGGGCACCTCCTGCAGCCTGGCAGCGGCTGCAGGGCAGCTGTTGGCGCATCCAGGCTCGTTCTTGGACTAGTCTTCCCTTGGAGGCACCAGCTGTGGGTGCAAAGCTAAGGTGCCTTGGTGGTGGCTTTTATGTTTTTCCCTCCTCCCCTTCCTTCACGGGATGGCTGCTGCTGTGCCACGTTTCCCGAGGTGTCTGCCGTGGCTGATGCCGCAGCAGGGGCTCGGCAACGCTCTTCGTTTCCTTGCAGAAACGGATGACCAGAATTCGGTCCTGTGTGCCTACCCGGTCAACGACTGCGTCATGAAGTTCACCTACTCGGAGCTCGCCAGCGGGAAATCCAACCTCACCGTCCTCAGAGAGCCAGGTTGGCCTCCTTTGGTTCCTCTYCTTTCAATAGCGGGGACTGCCTCCCGAGGCTACTGCTGGACGGGACTGGCTGGCAGAAAGGCACGTGGGAGCAAAAGAATCCAAGTGATTTAAAAATGAAGTGTTTTACAATGCCAAGAGCCTGATCCAAATGCTCCCAATTTTTTTGGGGGGGGAGAAATAGGATTCTGACTAAGAGTGAGATTTGCATCTGAGTCTCCAGCATTACTATCAAATGGCTGAAGAGCTTTATGCCAGATGAGGATGATGAAATGCAAGACAACTATTTATGTATTTATGTCATATGCTTTTTATGACTTTTAAAAATGAGTTTTAAATACATCCACTGTCAGCAAAACGGGGAGCATGGGACACCTGGTGCTATCCTTTAAGTCAGGATGTTAGGAAAACCCTGGAACATCTCTGGATCGTTTTAAATTTCCAGGAACCAGCTCTGCTGYGAGCAGCACAACGTTGCTGTGTTCCTGCGCCTCTCCCCCAAGGCCGCTGAAGACAGCTGTGTGTCCCAGCGTGTGCTGTGGGTGTTATTTCAGCCATGTGCAACGCAGATTCTCGGAGAAGGGCCCTTGTGCTCTCGCAAGATGAGCTGGCCAGCACCCAGCAGTAGCTTCTCGCGCTCTGCTCCGGTCCTCTGAGACACAAGCCAGCATGAGAAAAGCCTTAAGAGGCTGCATGTTTTATTTGTGCTGCAGCTTACACTTAATTGAAAGAGCAGTTGATTAGCTGACAGTTAATATGCTCATTTAAAATGTCTAGTAATCACCTGTCTGTGTCAGTGTGGGCCAGAAGCTGAAATACATCTTGCTGCAGGCAGAATCCTAATTTCAGGCCTTAACCATCTGTGTCTGYAGAGGAGTTACCCTGCATTAAAAAACAGGCTTCAGGTGTGGCTGGGGCAGGGATCTTCTGCCGAAGTGCTGTGTGAAAGCCTGGATCTACTGACGTCAGTGAGAACTTTGCCTTTRACCTCCATCTGGCCAGGAGCATTTGCTCTTGGATTTTTGCAAGTTGCTTCAGTTTTAGAGTGGGCTGTTATGTTGTGAGTTTTTTTTTTTTCTTTTTTCTCACAATTTTTCAGTGTTCTAGTCATGGCAACGTTGCATTAAGTCTGTGTCATACAAAAAGTCTTTCATGGAATTATATGTTTTTTTTTTTTTTTAATTAAGTCACTATTGCTAGCACTGCCCTGAGGCCACTTGAGCAGTGGTGTGATCCTGGGGCTTTACATGCTGGTATYCTAATTTGTGAGATGCATCTGTGTGAGAGCTGGTTTCTTTCYCCTCCTCCCCAGAGTGTGGCTCAACACCCAATGCCCTGACCATCTTGCTTGTCGTTGGGGGCAGCATCTTGCTGATCGGCATCGTGCTGCTGGCAATCTGGAAGCTGCTGGTCACCATTCACGACCGGCGGGAGTTTGCCCGGTTCCAAAGCGAGCGCTCCCGAGCGNGGGGAGCTGGGCTGTGCAGACTTGGTAGCAATGGGAAGGGTGGTGGATGTAGGGAGTGAGTGTGCCCAACTTGTACCCTTGTTGGAGCAGAGCCTGCCCATCACTTCCCTGCAGCATTGGTTGGATTCAGGCACGTTGCACTGTCTTCACCAGGGCAAGCTGCAAACTTGTATCTGACCTTCTGGCTTCATAATAAATTTTCCACCAGTGCTGGAGGGTTGAAGGAAGGTGGTGGTGGTGGTGAAACAGGACAAACTCAAACTGCTGCTGTAGTGTGAGAGCCAGGTTTTGTCCTCAGGGTTACAGGGAGATGGTATGTGGAAAACGTTGGTGCTTGTCATATGCGATCTGTTGGAAGTGGCCAGCTGGTCAGGTCTTTGGGGAAGCATATCCTGTAAGGCCCCCTGTTTAGACAGCGGTGCTCAGCATTTGAGGGCCTCACTTGGTGTATGCAGGCAGGACATAAGATGTGTTAGACTGGGTCTGACCKTCCACTGCAGCTCCTGTCGGGTCACGATACTGTTTCTGTATCTTAATAGCACAGTTCAGTTAAAGCCAACTGGAGCTATCTCCAAAYTGATTGCAGTGGTGCGGGGAGCATTATACATATTTTGATCACACTTTTTTTTTTTTTACCCCACTTATCTTTGTTCTTTTTGTTTGGCTTTTATTTCTCCAAAGGCATCTAATCCTCTCTACCGAAAGCCTATTTCTACGCATAGCTTAGAGTTCACGTTCAACAAGCTCAACAAGTCCTATAATGGTACAGTTGACTGATCAGGCCTCAGCACGTGGGACTGCTGTGGGCAGTTGCTTGACTGTATTGCTGCTTCCTGACTTGAAGACGGAATCCTCTTCGGGGGAGAGAAGACCTTAAAACAGGACTGCTCAGTGACAGAAGCCTGTTGTTTGCACAGTAAGGAGAAATGGCCGAGTAGCGTCAGCGCTGTATGATTCTGGACACACGGACGCRGAGGCGGGCTTGCTGCCCATGCTCACGGACTCTGAGCAGGGTGAGACTTCATACCCCAGCTTTCTGGATATATTAAACCTGCCAACTAAGTGAACCAAGTGCCATATTGCAGCTTTAGACATATCCCATTAGAAAGGGTGACTAGGCCAAAATCAGGGGAACCCATGCCATTGCAAGTTGTTAGGGGGGAAATTAGCTTAAAAACAAAAAATTTGAAAAAAAAAAAAAGAGGGTGTTGGAAGCATTTGTGTAAGAAATAGGATGCAGGAGTTCTGCACTCTTTAGGATTTTTTTTTTTATATAAAAACAAAATAAAACTATTGGGCATATATAATGCTGTGAGTGAAGTCTGTGGTGTCTTTGCTGTTCTCCACTCTCCTGTAAGCACATGTGGTGCTGCCTTGTTTATTTGTTTAACAGAGCCTTATCAGTCAAACTGAATACAGAAGTAGGAACTGGAGCCACAGTGGCTACAGCAGAAGGTATGATTCTGATTTAATACAGCAGTGTTGACCAAGGGCAAGGCTTGCCACAAATCACTCAGAGCCTGCTGCTCCCCTGTTCTTAAAACAGAAGGGGAATTTTGAGGGAAGCCCAAGGGAAACAGGAGTTGTAGTCTGAGAAAATGTTGAAGCCCGATTCCTCGGTGCTTGCGAGTCAGCTTCCAGCCTTGCTTACTGCAGGAAGGCAGCTGAATACAGGAATACAGCTGTAGGGTCAAGTGGACCCTGCCTATTTGGGGAGGGAGGRAGGAAGAGGGGAGTGTTACTGCCCTTTTGGCTGGAAAGGAACCTGGCTGGAACTGGGGCTGTGGATGTACTATGTGTTGCTTCACAACCTGTGTTTTGCTTTTTTTCCCCTAAACTGTTCTCCCTGGCCAGTCTGCTTCCCCTTGCATCTGGGGCTTGAGTTACCCAGATGACAGCTGCAGCTTTAAACAAACGCTGCAGCAGGGCTTCAGCAGAAGGCAGGAGAGAGAGAAGCCAGTGTAATTGCTACTGCCTGTTTTGGTTTTTGTTTTTTTCCTCTTTGCCCTGAGCAGATCATGCACTAGTCAACTGAAGGACACTTGCCAGGGAAAAAGCAAAAACAAATAGTGTCCATTGTTTTGACTTGCTCGTCTTGTTGGAAAATGGCCATGGGCCCATCCTTCCGGACTTTTATTTGGTTTTGCCTCTATAAACAGGAGCTCTTATTTGCTCAGCATAAACATCTCTCCTTCAAGATGTTTATGATCCCCCCCCTCCCCAGTCACCAGCAGTGCTAAAGGAACCTAAGAGACTGTGCTAAAAATAGCAAGGAACAAGGGGGGGTTTTTGTTTGTTTGGTTTTTTTTTTTTTTTTTTAAGTAAGTGTAGCAAGTTGTACACTTGGCATCAGAACTCATTAGTTGGTCTATAAAAAGACCAACTAAGTAAAATATTATCCTGGCTTGGTTTTCTAACTCAGAAGTTACAGAACTTTTGGATGACTACCAAATTTGAGATTGGGTGAGGGAGGTACATACATCCTGAAAACAAGGATGAGGGAAGGCTCATGCTATACGTTTGTACTCCCTTCCCCAGCTCATCTCCTGGGAACACACATGGTTCCTCCGTGCCTGGGGTAGGACAGCTGCCCCGGCAGTGGGAAAGGCAGGTCTCAGGCTGTGCAGAAGGGTTGGTGTAAGCAGCACAAGTGCTCCACTGAAGTACAGAGGAATGCTGATGTTGGCACAAGAGCTGGATGAGCTGCCCCAGGGGCTCCAAGGCTGGACGTAGTAGGAAAGAGGCCATCACCAGCCATGCCTCTGCCAAGAGAGTTGGGGCACAGCGGGGGCAGCTGCTCCTCCCCTTCCCCAAGGAAGGCAGAAGGCCTGAGCGCTGCCTGCAGCGGCCAGCGGGCTCCAGGGACCGCTCAGCTTCCCACAGCAGCACGGCGGCTCTTCCGTGGAAGCCAACCTGCGCTGCACCTTTCCTATGCTGAAGCCCAGGCTGAAGTTCGCAACGTACAACGAGGCTTTTCGTTACATGTTGAAGAGCCAGGAAGAGGCTTCTGTCACACCACGTGGTACCAGTCTACAAGGCAAATCCTGCTTTCAGCAACATCCCCCCTGCCTAGTGCTGTTTCAGCAATACCCATTTCATTACTATCATAAATGAAAAAATACAAAACATTCAGAAATAATCATTATAAATAGGCCAGATGATAGATAGTTCTGTAACAAAGCAAGTTTTAGCTTGCTTCATTTCACTGCCACAAACAAAGCAGTACTGTGCCAGGCAAGGAAAGAGCAGGGATGGGAAGGGGCAGGAACACTTACTTAAAACCAGCTTTGCCACCCAAAGCAGCAAAACATGTGACTACAGCTCTGCAATTCCAAAGAAAACATGAAGCAGTTGTATGGGACCAAGCAGGTTAAAAACAAAACAAAACCATTTTTTTTCCTTTGCATTCAGAAAGGAAGGGCACAGCCAGTGCCCCCTTCCTTTTACAGATTACCTTTAAGCTATGGCATTTCCCAGTGCATTTGTTTACTGTCGAGAGAAAGTCAATAAAAATAGCTCAAGGAAGCTAAAATTTGACTCACTGCTAAGGAGTTGCTTTGGTAGGGATAGTGAAGAGAAAGACAGCAAGGGATGAAAAGACATAACCCCTCTCCCCACCACAAAGCAAAAGAGCAACAGGAAAAATCAGTTGTAAAACAAACTGTTCTTCTGTGTAGCTGGGTTATAATACAGAGAGCAAGTAGAAGAGCAAAGGCTGCCCACAGGGCAGACTCCCAAGAACGAGCAGGGTAACTCCAGCAAAGAAAARGAAAGAGGGATGGCTGCTGTCCGTGAAGGGCAACCTGCCGCCTGTGAGCACAGCCAGGGGAGCATCAGGAGGTGCTGAGTAAAGGACRTTTACAGGCCCGAGACAGCTCTCACCCAGCAATGCGGTAGCTGCTTGCTCCGTGGCTGGCAGCAAGGGCAGGGCAGCGTGACGGGGTAGCTGCAGGGTGCCTGTGCTGCAGAGGAGGGACTGCAACCAGCTCTGCCCCACACAAGGTACTTTGGCTGAACCAGGCTCTTCGATGATGCTRGGGGGGGCAAGGATTCAGCCTGTAGAGGTCAGGCTTACTTTGTATCACTTCTAATGCCAGGAGGTAGCACAGAAACTTTGATTCCCCCCCCCCTCCAAAAAAGACAAAAAGACAAATATTTGACTTTTATAGGGCCCGCCTCTGAGTTTAGCTTTTCCGTAAGTTTTCATCAAAAAAAAAAAAAAAAAAAAAAAAAAAAGAAAGGAAGTGATGCTGGGAGTAAGAAGGCTTGACTGTGTAAGCAAACCAGCCTTCGCCCTTGGCAAGGTTAGCACCAAGCTCAGTCATGGGAACAGTGCATTTCAGTCAGCAGCAGTTTATTTGTGTCTCTAAATGCACGCAGTCTGACCACAGCTAGCATTCCTGAAGGAAAACTGTAACAGAAAGCATCAACAGGTCACATGTGACAGAAAAATGTCAGCGCGTGTCTGGCCAAATTGGAAATCCGGTTGCCGTTGCAACATCAGCCCTTTGCGCTTCCACAGCGCAGCTGGAGGCTGCTGCCGCCGAGCCGTGGAGGGGGCTCGGGCTCACCTGCCGCTTCACCAGCGCGTTCTCCACAGCGCTGTTGACACTTCTGGGGAGGAGGGTCAAGCCAGAAGTGCTTAATAGCCTAAGGCTGAGCCCAAACTCCAGAAGCTGAATGCTTCACACTCTTCAATCTATTTAACCTTGCACTTTGCCAGTCATGTGGAAAGCAAGGAGGCTGGTGTATTGAGGAGAGGAGGCTGGGGTACTGAGGAGAGGGCCACCGAGATACCTGACAGGAAAGGCCGTGGCGAGATAACTGACTGCATGTGCAGCCCAGCACCGTCTCCTGGCCCATATATTCTAGCACCATCTCCACAGCGGAACATATTTTAAATTGGAATTAAGTTCACTGTTGTTCCTCTACCTTATCTTAACTACCAGCCTGCAAAAAACCCCCAAAGCAATACAACAATGAATCTCTGATTTCATCCCATCCACTTCTCCATGCCCATTAGTAAGTGCTGGTGTCCTCTGTACACGGCACACCACAAACTTCCTCATTCAGCTCTAAACCGGTACCTTGCCACAAAACAGAAACGATCAGCTGCAGGCAACAGAGTAGAATTTCCCCATCSAAATAGTCCTATTTGTGAAAGCATCTTTTGTGCAGCAACTATTGTTTCTTCAGTAGAAATAAACCAAAAACAGTTGCATTAGCTCATCCTCTACTACTGCGGTCCCTATTCGGCCTAAACACAACCAGGACCATACGATCACACTTGGTCTGAGGCTACACATTCCACCACTGCTCAAAGACCGTGCCCTAACCAAGCACTGCACAGTATTACAAGGCTTGCAGGGGTTTTCCCTCTTGCCTGTGTATTGGCCAAACTCCACATACAACCTTGCATTTTCACAGCCTGACTCTGGATAGTAGGAGAAGTTCAGAGTAAGATACAGGTCACGCAGAAATGGAGAATCAAGAACAAGGACGAAGTCAGCCCCGGCACACAGGCAGGGTCAGCATTGCCAGCCTGTGAAAATCTGCCAAAAGAGGAAAATCTGAAGCTTCAGCAGGGACCAAACTGAGTTTCAATTTGTCGCAAAGTTAGACTATGGAGCTGCACTTGTCGCTGTGGCACAGAGAACCAAGTGTCCAGCCCTGTCTAGTCTCCAGGTCACATGTGCACCAGACTTCCAAAGCAGAGCACTTCCCTGAGTCAACGACCTCTGAAACTCGTAACTGGGAAGAAACTTCTTCCCCTGGGCATTTTATGTTCCTTTCGTCCAAATTGTTTCSCAAACACAGTGTTTGTGTTACTTGCTAGAAAACTCACACAAATCGGCTTTTCAAGTACATTTAAAGAGATGCAATTCAGTTACTTTTTTGGAATTAGGTCTTGGATAACTTTTCTTAAAACAGGCTATAGGAACAATATAACCCACCAATTGTTGGCCAATAAAACAATGTTGATGCTGTGATGTACAAATCATATATAAGGATAAAATTTTTAACTCAGATAAAAGTTTTAATTCAGTGATGGGTTTATCAAGACAACTGTTTCTGCAAGAATTTTAAGCCTGAATAAAGCACTGTGCTTATGAAGTTATACTAAAGTGCCCAAGCATTTCAGAGTACTCCTTGTGCCAYGCATATACCCACCGATCCACTGAACTTCACACACACATCACAGAAGCTCCAAAACAATCCCTTTATGCTTCCCACTTGTGCAGATCTCCCATGCAGTCTCCACTACGACTTGCTCAGAAATAGCAGCAAGTCAGCCCCCATTTCTGTTGCAAGCACTGACAACACTTGATCACAATTTCACTAAGAAAAGTGCAWTTTCCTTTCATTCCATTATCAACARTACTGCAGAGTGGATTAAGGACACCAATTTCATATAAATATCTAGTTGCCAGATAATATAGGTCACATGGTAACCAACAAATTTAAATATAGCCATATGCCTCTAGCCCAGACTCCAATCCGATCAGAGAACGAACTGTAGGACTCTTCCAGTTTCATGTATTATGATGCAAATGAGTTTTGTAAATTGTGACCTAGTTCCCATGTTAGAAACAGCACCAACAGCAGGGACGTCCCCATGCTCTGAATGTGAGCAGCAGGGGTGAGCAAGGAAATTTAACATTTGTTCTGAATTTGAAACGGATTTTTATCATTTTCAGGTACCTCAAAGAAAGTGCATGCACTTGTTTACCATAATCATTCTGACACAAGAGTGCACATAGGAGGTGACAMGCTTCTGTGTTACTTACTGATGTTTGTGACAGTGTCAACTGAAACACCAGAAAACAACTCTTTCCATATTATTTGCTGGATTGCACAACTAAGACTCGTGAAACCAAGTTTCTAAATCTGTTCCTTGGAACTTCTTTCACAAAGAAAGCACTGCAAAGGTTTTCTAAAAAGGGTCTGGATGTTAGATTGTATCAACCGCTCCAAAAAGTTGCCAGAGACGTAATCTTTTCACCAGGAAGCCTGACAAATTAGTTCTCAGAAGATTCTGCTCGGAGTATTAGTGGTGTAGATCTCAGTCACACACTTAATGAAATTTTGCATAGTTGGTGGAAAATACTGAAACTGCAAAACCCTGTTCGTGCTGTAACAGTAGTGACCCTATTACAACAGACAGAATTGGACCCCAACCTGAGGCAACTATTTGGTAAACTCTACTACTTTAAATTAGGGGTGTAAGGATGTAATTTGTGGAAACCAGACAGATGTTCATCTTAAGCATATTTAACATCGGTATTATCAATGGAAACTATGAGCCACAGAAGAGCTACGGCATCAATTATTCTGAATAGAGTCCCAGCTCCCTCTGCTGGAGAAAGCAGTTTTCTGCAAAGGAGTTAAGTGACAAAGTCTTGCTTTTGACAGGCCTCAAGGCTATCAGATAATTAAGATGAAATAATAAACAGATTCCAAATCCTCTGCTCATTTTAAAGGAAAGGTACATCTTAGCTTAGCTGCAACAGACCTAGGGAGCTAGAAAGCTTTTCAGTCCTTCGGTTTCTGAAGTCTGTCAGTGGAGCCAGTCACAAATACAAGCAGCATAAGGTTGAGCCCTCAAATTAAAGGTCTGATTCTCTTCTCTTAGGTCTTCTGCACAGATGGAAACAACTCACAACCAGCAAAAACTTATCCTTTCAAACTTCAGCATAACTCTAATTTCTTCTTCAGAAACACTGGGGAGAGTCCATTACTAAAGAGAGAAGACATGCCTCACTGAATGCAGTTGGTACCAGGCAATAGGTAAACGCATCTAAAAAGGGATCCAGCTTTGTGTATGTTTTTTGCATCAGCATAGAAAAAAACAGTGATCTAGAACCATTTCTTTGTGTTCTTTACATTTTTCGTGGTAACAATAAAAATTAAAGCTGATTTTCATCACACACATTAGATACATCTGAGATGATCCCACCCCTTTTAATCAAAACTCATCATACATGACATTTCTCTACTTTCCTTCCTCACAATCCAAAAGAATATAAAGTAATTCCAGGAAGTATTCCAATTATTTTTTACATAGGGTCAATCAGCAGAATGTACGTTTTTGTTGCTTGTTGGAGGAACCTGGCAACAGCTGCACAGTAGCTAAGCGAACATTAAAGAACTGCAAAAACTTTTGTCAGAGCAGATTTTAAGCAGCATCATGAGTAATTTCTGCATTCACAAACACATAGAATGACTTATTTTGTAATACCTTGGTTCTGAAAATTAACAGTATTTCACACTGGCACAAAGACTTACATATTCAACTGATGGAAAACAGCAGCAAATTTGTTTATTCACCAGCACGTTTTTCAGCTTCACAGTGTGGGATTCAGATTGATACTTGCTCCTTGGAAATGGCAGAGCCGAGCAGTCCGTACCGCAGGTGAAGTTTACTGAGAACAGTAAAATACTGTTTCCACAGCCAGAAGGAATTTGAGGGTGGAAAGAAGAAACAAAGAGCAGCAACAGTCGGGCAAGCACCTCTCGGAGTGTTTTCATTTAACATTTTTCAGTAGAGAAAAGCACTTAGGCTAAAAACTGGCATCAACTTTTGGTTTCGTATATTCAATACCAGAAAAAACAGTCATGGCAAGTACAATTTTGTCTGTGTGTGTGCTCACAATAAAAAAAAAAAAACACTCAGTCAGCAAGAGATTTCTCCAGAAGGGCATAGTTTTCTACTGACTTAATACCAAATGTTTATCTATTTAATTGAGAGAAAGTCTTGTTACAATTTCAGCTCCATCTTGACTGCTGCATGAGCTTTGCTTATTCACTGGAAAAAAACGACCTTAATTCAACCTTACGCATGAGCACCAAGCCTGCTTATATAGCTCTCCCATGCTGCTTTCCTGTACTTCTCTGCTTCTTGGAGGCAGTCTGAGGCAGACAAGATGCCACGTCCCACAATAATGATGTCCGAACCTTTTTCGCTAATGACTTCTTTTGGGCTTAGGTACTTCTGTCCTAGGTTATCACCTGAAACAGAGATACCATTTTTCTAATTTGTACAGAATTGTATCTACTAAAAACTTTTAAAGAGTGGTTTGAACAGAGAACAGGTATGTTGTTTCAGCTCTCACCCTAACAATCCACAGAGATAACTAGAAACTATGTCTCCAAATAAAAAAACCCTACTTAATACACAGATGAAATCTGACACAGAAAGTCCTCCTTCTTCACAATTTACAAGTGATAATATATGGAACAGTTACTAAAAGCAGCACTGATTAAGATTACTAAAATAAGCATTAGCCTTCTTAAAACAGGCACAAAGGTAAAAGCTTGTGATTTCACTTCTGTTTTTGTAAAAATAAAGCACTGCAAGTAAATGCATCTCCCCCACACAGTTCAGTGAGATACCGTTTATTTAGTACAAGACTTTCAATCCTTTCATACTGGACCTACATCAGAATCAACAAAYAGACTTCTGTATTTGTCATATTTTTTTTCCTTTTTTTCCCTACTCCTCCTGAATAGTTCTGTGTCTAACCTAATGCCTACTTGAACACATTTTGTAGGTTTAAGGACTCTACTCTGTGATACATATAGACCTCATCACAGAGGGATCTAATAAAGAAGTTGCTTCATGCACTGGTCTCCTTTCAGAAATCCCAGGAAAGGGATCGTTATATCCAGAAACATAAAAGCAAGCTAATATAAGGGAAATGGCAAACACTCTTCCCGTTGGAGGACCAACAACCCTATCTTCCACAGAAGTCACAATTTCACCAAAGGCTACATTGTTTACACTATTCATGATCAGACTATAGAAGTTTCAGTGAAATTTACCTCCAGCTTGCATCTGTACCCCTGGAGTTAAGTGAAGAAATTCTGGTCTGTTACTAACTCTTGATCCAGATATGAATCCAAAAACAAAATCTGAGTTTTCTTCAGCCATCTGCACCTAAAGATGACAAGTAAACAGTTACAAATCATATACCTAAAACTAAGTTTCATCCGCAATCTGTTCCTGATCCAGCCATTTACACATTAAGCTGTGCAAGACAGGAACACAACACTTTGGTAAAAGTGAGAACTTGCTAGCCAATGTAAGCCAGAACCAACTGATCCCTAATAAATTTTGCTGTGCTTGCAGACAGGAGTGGAAAGATTAGACTTGTTTCTATGTTATAGATAAGACCCTGGATGAATTTACACTAATTGCAATTTATTGCCAAAGAACAAGGCCAAAAAGCAAACTTACCCTGTTTGCTAGAATTCACGGTGTATTCTCCAGTCCTTTTACATCATTAGCCTATTGCGGTAACCTTTAAGCACCACATTTTGATATTCTTGAGCCTCCACACAAACTACAACAGTCAGAGTGAAGAGACTTCTGAAAGTGCAAATTTTAGAAGCACACAGAACTTCCCCTGTCAGAGTACTTTACAAGTTTTTAAATCTCAAACAAAACTCCCTACTTACTGCAGCTTTCGTGTAGTCACCRGTGGCAAGCGACCCTTGGGAACTCATCTCAGCAATCAGAAGACAGCCTCGCTGTAAAGGAAAACCTACTTCCTTCAGTCCTTTTACTACTCCAGAGCCTGGAACCACATGAGCATTAACCACATCTGACCAGGATGCTATTTTGAATATACCACCTGGAAAAAAAAAAAAAAAAAAAAAAAAAAAAAAAAAAAAAAGAAACCCACAGGAAAGCATAGGCTAAATGTCAGAAATGTATTAAATAGGAAACATGAGTTAAGTAAGCAAAACAAGCAGCACACTACACCTTGCACATTTTAAAAGACACATTTACTACCGAAGCTTGACAGTTACAAGTTCAGCCTCATCAAACAATCCTGATAGCTGCCTAACCGCAGAGGATAATCTTCTCAGTTTTATTTTTCAGAAACATCTCAGTATTTGGGCTTGCAGCACTTACGGTAACCTAAAACTTCACTGTTACAGGCGCTACCTTTCAAGACCACATAAGGATCACATGGATTAAAAAAAAAGAAAAAACATTCTACAGCTGCACATGCCATATGGAACGAAAGCACCAGATAGCACACAAGCATACAGTAGCACACAAGCATACAGTAGCAGAGTTCCTTAAAGAGCCACAGTGCACTCATCATGGCAAACAACTATTCAGAAGTACTTACTGAGCACAATCATAGATTCATAAAAAGATTTAGGTTAGAAGAGACCTCTGGAGGTCATTCCCTCACAGCAGGGTCAACTTCAAAGCTAGGACAGGTTGCTCAGGGCCTTGTCTCCTCAAGTCTCCTCCAAGGACAGAGATGCCACAATCCCTCTGGGCAACCTGCTCCAGAGCTGCAGTTACACAGCCTGACAAAGTTACAGTAAACCAAGGTTGACGATAATCACCTTCATACTGATGTTTCACTGTGTTTCCAATGTCTGCAAATTTCCTGTCTTCGAAAATCAAGAATTCATGCTGGTCTGCAAGTGCTCTCAACTCCTTTACTATCTCTTGGGTAAAATCATTCAGGATGTCTATGTGAGTCTTTAGGATACAAATGCTGGGGCCCAGGCTGGCAGCTAACTGCAGGAGCTCTTTGGAGCCAGTGACATCAGCAGAAAGGCACAAATTAGTTTGTTTCTTTTCCATAAGCGTGAGAAGTCTGGCTGCAACAGGATGTATCCCAGGTAGCTCAGCACGAGCGCTGAAGCTCAGCTCTTTACAGATTCTTTTCACAGGGGCAGGACCGTTCTGAGTCAATGGCTCAAACACACTTTCCTGAATAAATTTCTTGACCTTTTCAACCATCTCGGCGTCTACTTTTCCCTGCTGTTGGAGAATCTCTAACACCTCGGAYAACGTGCAGACAGAGTGCAGGCGAATTCCACGTTCTCCTAGCCTGGCCTTCCCACCCTGCTCCCTGTCCAACAGCACTACCGCATCAGTGACTTTGATTCCTTCTTTCTGAAGAACTTCTACAGTTTCCAGTATACTAGATCCACTCGTTACCACATCTTCAATGATCAAGCAGGTTTCTCCCGGATTAACGACGCCTTCTACCAGCCTCTTCGTACCTTTAAAATAAAAGGCAGATGCTCCTCTAAATCAAGAAAGTTTAAAAGACTCAAAAAACCTAAAGCACCAAAAGAAATCTTTAACTTGCCACACTAGTTTAAAGATCAGATTTGTTCCACATACAAGTATACACTGTAGTAAATAATGGAATTGGGCTTCGAGGTAGTAGGAATCCCATACTCACTGTCATTAGAGAGAGGTAATTTGTCTAATTATTAGCTGATACTAAGTATCATCGTTCTAATTATAGCTCAGTCACTGATTGTAATGAAATTCATGAAGACTGTTACTTCTCCAACACTTTTTATTTCCAGAAATTATGTTCTATTAACAAAACTGACAGATAATTAATCGCACATATTTAAGGAATCCTTGAAAGATGTACCAACAGAAAGTCAAGTTTTTATTGCTATAAATCCAATGTTCGAGATTCCTAAAATATTGTCTCTAGTTATTTACAATGTCTTTACAGTAACAAAGTTAAATGTCAAACCGAAGAGTAGCAGTATTTCCCACAAGCTTTATTCTATACTTAATACGTCTGTTAGAACAGTTAGAAACAGAATAGTCCCTAATGTCTTTGCCCTAGCTAACAACAGGCACAAGTCCATGAATGGCCTCTCGGGGACAACAACAGAAGAGGTCCATCCTCCCAGGAAGCAGTGAGCAGCAGGTGAAGAGCATGCCACAAATGCGGTGCTTAGCCCATATTAGAGTGCGACAGACTGGGAATTTGTGTAAATACAGCTTTAGAATCCATGTGATACTGGAAACCTTGTCCTAGCCAGCTAATTGCTGTTGCAGTTAATTTGTCTTTCACAAGAAGCAACAGCAAAAATTCTCATGCCTAGCACATGACTACCTGAGGAGCACCATTTAGTTTTGACAAACATCCAAAAGCATTAAGTGTGAACAGAGAAGGATGGAACTCATCCCACAAGGAAATCTCCAGCTGCTCAAGTAGGTTAGTAGTTCAGTCTTCTCCACCCTCCCCCCCCCCAAAAAAAATCAAAGTTACAGTTCATTTGGTAGAGGACTGATCACTTCTCATTTGGTCCACCTTGTCCACTGATTACAGGACTATATCACATAAAAGACAAAGGAAGAGACTAGAAAAATTCCTCTTGGAATAGATATGCACAAAGTTCTTTTTGGGGGGAAAGCGTAGCCCTAGCTTCTCAGCATGTCAGGGTAACTGAGCTATATATCTCTGTTTCTGGGAGAGGTCAGTGACCCAGAACCACAGTAGCACTGCCAAGGAAAGAGACACTGCTGGAGCTTACCTCAGTAAAAAGACTTGAGAGTTGTTGTATCTACTACAACATGATTTAAACTTAACAAGCGACTAACTAGGCTGTATGCCTACAGGAAGTATGTTTTGGGGGGGAAAGGGATTTTTTTTTTCAGTTGGAGTGGTAGAATTAAACTGAAATAAAGATGCTGCACATCACAGAAAAACAGCAAAAACAAAGTCATTTCACAAGCAAGACTGGCAACAAGAAGAGAAATTCATAATTTGAAGGTTTTACCATAGTCTTTTGCTTCCTTCCTCCGTATAAGCATGGGAATCTGATGCGTTGCACAGACGATCGTGGCCAAGGGCAGTGCCGTATAAGGAACACCACACACGGAATCAAACTTGAGACCAGCATCTTTTGCAGTTTGAAACAGGAGATCTGCTACCTGAGGGGGGGGGGAGTTTTTAAGAATTAGATTAGACTGTTACTAAATAAATACTATCCATGGAAGCAACACCAATCCATGGAAAAACCTCTTTTACATTATTTGATAGTGGCTGTCTCCACACAAAATGAGGATTCCAAGGAGCACCCAGTAATTTTGTCATAGCAAATCACCACTATTAATTCCAAGAATAAGGCTATATAAGGAAGCCCCCTGGAATGTACTTGCACCTTTTTTTCTTCCTCCTTTAGCTACAGAGAGCTCCTTCTCTCTGCAATATGCAGGGTGGCAAAGAGACAGCCGAGATCTCACGATACCGTTAAATGCAAACACACTCTAGAAGCGTCCTGCAAAATTTAGAAATTTAGTTTTTTTTTTCGTTTTTGCTTTGAACCTCTAATAAGTGTTACTTACTTCACAACGAAAATAAGGCTGGAGCGCCCTTCTGCTATCACAAAAAGCAGCCCGAGTAAAGGTTTTTTTCCCGCCTAAGTTGTAATAAATCCCCAAATATTTGCGCGAGGCGGTAAGGCTAACGCACGTGTTCCTGGCTAAGCGCGCCCCCCTCGCCGCCGCCCCCCGAGGGCGCCCGCCGCTTTGGCCGCGGCGCCTCCCGACCCGCCCTTCCCACACGGGTAACGGCCGCTCGCTTCGGGTAACGGCCGCCGGGGCAACCTCGCCCCCGCCCGCGCGCGGCCCCCCCGCACCTGGCGCAGCAGGAGCGGGTAGGAAACGACGACGCGCAGGTCCACGTAGACGGGGGAGGCGAGGCCGCTCTTGAGCACGAAGTGGCCGAAGCGCAGGGCCCGCGCCCC
>NW_028186457.1:6833351-6915659 GCF_003343005.1 Rhea americana | reverse complement strand
TCCAGCCCCCCATGGCGTGGGGCCCAGCTCCGCACATGCGGGGCTCGGTTGGAAGCGGTGTGGGGCACGCAGTGCGGGGCCCGGCTCCACACAGCGGGGGGTTCATCTGCAGATGACGCAGGGCCCGGTCCCGCGCGGTGTGGGTCCGGCTCCCCGCGCGCGGGGCCGGCCCGCCGGCGCGGCGTTGCAGGGGCCGGCTCTGCAAGGGGGCCGCGAGCCCGGCCTGCGCCTGTGCTTTCCAAGGCGAAGCGAACGGGCTCCCCCCTGCAGAGCTGCAGCGCGCCCCAGCAGCGCGGGCGCGTTGCGGTGAGCGATCTCTGTGTTCCCGATCTCCTGGCTGCTCATTCCCAGGTTCACGGACGCAAAACCGAGCGTTGTCCGAGGCGACGGTCCATCGCYCTAGGTTCCTGTGAATGTCTCTGAGAGAGATGCGCTTTATTAAACTGACCGCCAAGCTCTGAGGCTTCGAACAGATTGCCATATATGTGAAATAAGATTGAGCCRTTCGTCTCTGAACAATTGTATTTAATCAAAAAAGCCCAGAAACTGCATCGTTAGTATACTCTATTTATAGGAATGCAAGGACAGAAGATGTACAGTCTGAAGCTACATCTGTAAATGATCATATATATACTGCAGTATAGTAATAGCAACATGTGACAGCCAAGTAGTCACCTCACAACAGTACACATGAGTGATTAGACTTACAAAGAAAATATTTACAAACTTACCTTTACAAAACAACATTGTGTGCATACAAAATGAAATTTGCAATAAAACTGAAGATACATTTAAGGCAGACCAGCAATACACTGAAATAATTAAGGCTGTGGAATTACTTTGCACCTTGAAAATGCTGAGCAGTTAGCAATACTGTTTCTTTTTTCCTCCTTCAATTGATTGTTGCAAAGATTGAAAAGCATCAATATATTCCAACTGTTTGCTCTTATCTCAGGGAATAAGCCTGAGATTTTTTTTTTTTTGCACTTTTTGATTGCATTTGCCTTCTAGAATTATCAGCWAATTGATTTCAGTGGCAGAGCAATGCTGAACAGTTTGTTAGAAAGAGAAGTAAAAGCACCAGCATCAGAAGTTGGACATGAAGGTGAAATATGGCTTGAGTAGAGATGCTCTTTTTCACTAGCTTCATAATGAAGAATACAGTTACAGCAAATATTCAGCATCCTGACGCTACGGTAACACTCACCACTATACAGATCCCAAAACAGGAATTCATCACTTGATGGCAGTGTGCAGTCAGCCTAGTAAAGTGGGATTTTATTTTGTTTCTTTGGGAAAGCACCATTTTTCTGATGGAATATGAAAGAATGATCTGGAAAATCAATCCACGCCCTGTGCTACAGAAGAATCTATCTCTGCAGTGAAAACAGAAACAAAAGCCAGTGGTTAGCCTGTGTGCGCATTAATTATCTGCGAGACCTTTGTATATACGCACTAGCCTTTACATTTGTCTCTAAAGTTTATATTTTCTGAGGTCACTTGATACAGTTTTCTCATTGCAAGGGCATTAAAATACGGTTATATATAGTCAGGTCACACTGTGCAGTTCTGCATTTAGTCTTTGCAGACTTTATTCATGCTGTAGGTAACAAAAGCCTAATATTATCTTTAGAAATGCTAATGAACTCCACTGAAACCACAGGATTTGTAAAGGGCAGTTGAGGGCACCAATTTTATTTCAGCATTAACTTAGTTTAAAAGTAAAATGCTTTTAGAAATAAATGTCACTGGAAAAATTAAAGTTATTTAAAATTAAAAGAAGGCAGTAAGACCAAACAAGATTCACTGGTAAGAGTAGGAATAGAAAAGTTATATAAATGAAGAGCCTGCTTTGCTTTAAAGTCTAAAACTCCCGATCGGATGCTTTCCCTCCTGACTGCTTACTCTGGACAGTAACATGTTTAATGGGTTTGCTGCTGGGACATGAGCATTTACCCATGTGGCTACACTTGGTTGGATGCCTGATGAGRCCTGACAGCTTGCGTGGTCCTATTTGATGGCTAAGAGTGAAACTGCCTGGCCCGGCCGCTCCGAGTAGAGAGGACAGAGAGGCAAGGCAGTTTCTGGCTGCCCCGTGCGCTCTCCAAATGTGGCCGTCTTCAGCCATGAGCACTGCAGGGTCCCGTGCCCTCCAGGCTCCGTTTGGGTAACTCCGTCGCTGCCTGCTTTCCTGTTGAGAAGCCAGACGCCAGGGTGATGGCCTGAGTAAGCGCACTTCAACGCCATTAGCAAAGCAAGGCACAGAGCAAAGACACCTTGAGGCAAATCTGTCCYGAGCCTTCACTGCTGCCCTGTTGCTTTTACTGTTACCCCTCCAGCTGGTCTGAACRGCTGCAGAAGCGACAGGGTGCAGCTACCATCACACCGTCGCTTTGCCCTGCGGGCAGTACCCTGGGTGTTAAAGCTGCAGGCTAAAAGCTTTCCATCAGAGCCAGCTGCTCTCTGTTTTCTTTTTTTTTTTATTCTATTTTTTATGGCCTAACAGAGTTTCATGAGAAACCATATTTCCCTGTGTTTGTAACAGGCAATAAATACTCCATACACATAAAATCCAGTAGCYGCAGAATACTGCCAGGGGTTGGCTATGGTGGCTCTCACTCAGTGGTGCCGCTCCAGTCCAGTTTATTGAGCTCCTGTAATGTCCTTGGAACAGAGTTACAGTGTTCAGGACCTGCTGGATCTGCAAAGAGGCCATGGCTTGGCTAAAAATGACCTTCGGAGGGCAAAGTCAGAATAATTCAACTGTATTTATCATATGGCAGCATTTTATGTCAACATGATAACTCTTTAATCAAGCAGAACAATTAGTACAATCATTGARATAAATGATTCGTTTGTAATCATAAACATCTGGAAATATTAACAGGTTCAAGTTTTTCTGAAKGTACTGGAAAAAGAGCAGTGCCCAGAGGAAGAGGAGTTTTCTAATATGACTATGAAAAAAGCAAAGTCATAAAGGAAAACAAGCCCCTAACACTCAAAGGCTTCAAAGTTCAGCACCTCCAACACTCCCCTGAAGAGGAATCTATTTTTTTGAATCTGGGCACCAAAAACTAAAAATGTACCTGCTTTCAGCCTTTTGTTTTTCTCTATTACTTGATAGCAAACCATCCCGCAATCAGTTCAGCTTTTCCCCCCTATGTCTCCAAAGTGTCTGTTGTACCAGTTTGAGACATGAATGCAGGAAGTAAGAAAATAAAATGATAAATAACTCCAGATTTTATGTGATACACGAGAATTTGTTTGTATTAATGCCAGGAAGAAAGACTGTGGCTTAAACTGTACCCACAGGCCTAATAAAAGCTGTGGGTTTTATAAACCACACTTCCATAAACATTTTTTTTTAAGGGCAGCACAATCGCAGCACAAAGAGCCAGCTCTGAGAAATAGGAAGGGAAGTACAAACAGTCCCGTAGTGAGAAAGTACCTGAGGCTGGAGCTAATTACAGACACCCCTTGTTGACGACTGCCGTCTGAAGAAGTTTTGGTTGCTAAGAAATCGCATACGTTGCCCTCTCGCTCAGGCTGAGCGCCTGTTCTTTGTCTACGAGGTGCTGCTGAGTTGCTTAGGAGATCAGCTGCGGCACTACAGAGAGAAACTGGAATAGGTCCCAGCTGATCCAGGGTTTTCAGCCCCCTGTGAACACTCTCTCTTCCAAGCCTTTCCTTCACTTCCCCCTGTATTAAATCTCTCTGTGTCATTCACGCAGCCTGTTGTGCTGCCTCTGACTCTGCTCCGGGACCCTGGCTCACACTTCTAGCTGTGGCTCCTGGATCTCAAAGGTCTGTTTGTGTATCGCACACGCATAGTGCTGAATGTTTTAATTTGCTGGGCCTCCTTCCTTGTCCCCTAGCATAATACACTGAGCACCCCAGCAGAGCAAGCACAAAGTGGAGGCTCAGGTATCCCACATGCCATGAAACTGAGCTTGGAGGTGGATCAGAAAAAGCACTAGCAGAGGCCCTGGGATTTAACAGAATTTGCAGAATATCTCTACCACCTGCTGGCAGAGCCCACTTTTGCTCCTGCAGATATATTGCAGGTTCACAGTGCAGTTATTTGGATGGTATATTGAATTTGACTCTTGCCCTTACAAGATATCTCAGGAGAATCAACATTGAGTACATAYGGTTGGATCAAGCCCTTTTCCCTAGGAAAACCTTTGGTAACAACTGACATTCCCTATTGCAGGCACAGCAGTGGCACTCAGCATGCAGACAACGTACTCACATGCTGGGGGAAAAATGTCTTTGATCATCAGCCTGCAAGACTGTAGGGTTTTATGGTGCAGGAGCAGGATGGAGAAGCACCAGCCAGAGAGGTGTTTCGCCTTCCAATCCCACTGCTAAATAGTGGAAGATTTGGCCAGCCTGTGAACTGCTGATTTGTCACTGCAGACCCCCTGCGTTGGTCGTACTTAAGGCAGGTTCCGTCACTGTAACATCAGCACGACGAAGTTGCAACTTGGCTTGTGAGCGAGAAACATTTTAATTGCGAGTATTTTTTCTTTTATTACAAATTAGGCTTTGGACATAAAAATATGCTTACGAATGCTTTGGTGATGAGGGGCTAATGGCAGCTGGAGAGATATTTACAAGTCTGGAAATGAAATGACATACTCTAAACACTGAAAATGATTTTCAAGCTGTAAGCACAAGGATGAACTCACCACTCCTACTGCACTTTGAAAGGCTTTAGATGGACTTTGGGCCAAGCAATTCTGAAGCTAGAAATGGAACAGGATCCTTTATATATATATATTTATATATATGATACAATATATGTATACTGAAAACCTGTGATAGAAAAAATTGTCTTCGTCATCATCATCTAGTTTACAGATACTGCAAAAATTGGACACAGCCTTTTCTCAATGCACAGGTTTTGCAAAAGATTTCTATACAGTGTTTATAAAATGCTTTTAAAAAAACCCCATTATATAGTCCCATTGTGCTTAGTCAAAACAGCTGTATGCTCCAATGAATTCACTGCCTTAATCGTAGTTCCAAAAGCTACTGCATGTTGACTTGACATAGCCGAAAGCCCAAGGATTAACATGAGATTTTTGTTTGTTTGAGCACTACCACWTAACGAGAGCGTATCTAAGTCACGCCACCACAAAAGCTGATCCAACAGTGAATAGGGTCTGATCATTCATGTCCTACGCAGGCAGAGTCTCCACAGGAAAATCAAGGGATACCTGGGCATTCAGGGCTTGCAAAATCCATCTGTTAACCTGGAGCAGGCTTACAGTGATTTCAGCAAAAACTGAATTCAGTCCAGTTCTGCAGTACACACTAAGGCCAGCYTAGTCTTATTCCTCCACACACTATTCTACATCTAGTTGGTCATGTATCTGGAAATCAGTTGAACAAGATCAAGAGGATTTTTCTTAGAAGGCTGCCTCYCAAAGAATAAGGCAGCTGCTCATCATTTGGCTCTCATTTCCAGTTGGTGTTTGTTTTCAACAGCCCCATTTTAGGGTGGACATGGCAATAGCAAGATTCCCAAGAAGAGCGGGCCAAGGGGAGGGAGGCAAGTACCTGCCCCMGTTATCCTCCTTCGCTTTGGTTATGAGTAACTGGGCAGGTACTGCAACCTCTGGAATGATTTGTACCCTTCCATTAGGGAAATCATGTAAAATGCAATGCCGAATACAGAACTATATACAGACAGACCAGCTTTGTGCCTGATCACACCCTGAATCTTGCCTCAGGACCAGCACTGTAGTGTCGCAGGGACTGACTGCATTACGTTCCTGGATTCAGCCTGCTCATTAGGAAACTCTTAACGCTGGGGACTGGGTGCACGTCGTACTGGTGTCTGCGGCGCTCAATGAAGGAAGCCAAGCGAGAGGTATCCAGCGGGATTTTGGAATAGCTGCCATTGTGTGGCTGGAGCCATGGATGCTGTAAACAAGTGGCTGCTGTTGGCCTTCTCCTGAAGTCTTCCTGAAGGATAACATTGATGAAATCCCTGGCAGCGTGGCTTACGTCGGAGAAGTACTCAGGCGGGAAGCTGAAATCTACTCTGCACACATTGATACAAGTCTCCTCTTTGCTTTCATCCAGGAATGGAGAGACACCACTTAACATGACATAGGTGAGAACCCCAATGCTCCAGATATCCGTGCTCAGGGAGACGGGAAGGCCTTGRATAACTTCAGGAGCTGCAAACTCTGGGTTTCCRAGGAGATGGTGAACATGGTAATGACCTGTGATTTGCACTGCATCTTCCAAATCTATAAGCTTGACACGAGGTACTGGGATTCTTAAGTCAATAAGCAGATTTTCCGGCTGTTGAAAAGATAATAATTAAAACTTTGTTATGTATTATATGTAATAATGTTAAATTTTGTTCCCACATCCATGTAAGTTTGATTGGGGCTCCAGTGCAAACCATTACTGTTGCTGTTAATGGACTGGATGTAGCTGCCAGTGTTCCCATGTAAATGCTAGTATGGCCTCCAGTGCAGTTATATTTTGTCCCAGCTTGCTTCCCCCCCCCCCATTTTGCAAACTCTTTCAGTATTTAAGATCTCTCTCTCTCTCTCTCTCTCTCTCTCTCTGTTTCTCTCAGTGGGGGATTGAGTATTTCCTGTACATTCTGCTCTGGGGGCTTTGCACGGATTTTGCTTCCTTTGTTGGCACTGTGAAGATTTCTAAATTTACTTCTTGCACCTTTTCTAGACTCGCTTCTCCATGCATCTATCCTACAGCCCTTCATCTTCATGCATATTTTACTGCTACCTCATGTCTACATATACAAGCAAAACTCATTATACTACTGTTCACATCTCTCCACTTGCTCTTCTCTTGTACAGTCTCCATCAACAAAATCAATGCACTTTTGAGCAGGATCCTGGGTCAAGACTTGGTCCATGGCTAACTCTCCTTCACTACTACTGTGTCTCTTGCTTCCCACTTAGCAACAGAAGGTGCTTTATTTAGCATGCTTTGTTCAAGAGAACTGTAAATAGGTCACAGAAAACAGACCTCCCACCTTGTTTTTGGAAAGTGTCTCATCATCAAATACAGAATTCAGTGCAGTTTCTTACCTAAAAATAATATCTACTTTTTGATAGCTCCTGTAAATACAGCAGAAAATACAAACAGTCTTACTGAAAGAAACCTGGATAATGTAGCCTTTTGGGACTAATTTTCACATAAAATATTCTATAAAAAATCTTCTATTTTTGTAGCAGGCAGCAGAAGAATGAAAACTCCACCTCATATGACATGCCTGGGGATTGCAGAGTTGAGAAATGACCTCCAAGGTGCTGCAACATCCACTATATGAGAAAGTTAAGTTTTTCTCTCAGTCACCATTTTTAATTGACAATTAAGTCTGCACAAGCATCTTATAAAGTAAAATATCTGATAAAATAAATGTAATAATAAATATAAAATAAATTATCTGATATCCATGGGAACCTGAATCAAAGCTGTGGACCACAGAACTCAAAACATTTGATCATAACTTCAATCACTAATTCTCTGTCAGGGGGATGTTGGTGAGGACAGCATTACAATACTGAATCCAGGACAGTAAGGTGCCTCCTGCCACGTGTGCTGACAAAAAGTATGAGCTGTGCTCATCTGACTGGCYGTGGCACTGGAGACTGCATGAATTTCTCTTCCAAATTACAGCTTGTTCTTCCTCTGACTCTCTGCCTAGGTTTGTTTCCCATCCTCTTTCCCTCTAAGGCTCTGCAGCATGATGCAGCTTGCTGCTTTCCTTTGCTGCTGCCAGTCCTCTCTCCCTACTCACCTTCTCTCTCCTCTGTCCTTGCTTTGGGCTCTTCACGGCCCGCTGCGTGCGCGGTGACATGCATTCCTCCTGGCCCACTCTGAGCATGAGCCAGCGTGGTAGCTAAGGGGGGTAGCTCTGAGTCCAAACTGTACCYGTGGACTTATTTTATACCTCCCCTTCACTCAGGAGCTATTGACATCTCACTCCTGTGTCAGACATCCACCCTCTCCTTCATTAAACCCCTTTTCCAGAAAGCCCTTGAGAACACACCAGTGAATCAAGGAAACAGTGCATCGCTTATTCAAAGGAAGAAAGAAACATCACACTGCAGGTCAGTAAGTCCCTTCTCTGGTCACCTAGCACACAAGAGGTCTGAAAGAGTGATTGTCTGTTTAGGTRATCTTCTCTTTGGGGCACAGACTGCACCTCCTCACTGTCTGTACAGCAGGGAACAGTCTGTATTAGGCCACTGAATAACAGCTTCGTTCTCTTTTCTTCTTACCTTTATGTCTAAATGGGCCACTCTGCAGTTGTGAAGATACTGCAAGGCTTCCATCGTGTCTCTTATGTAGAAAGCTACTTTTTCCTCCATAAGTTCATCATGGTTCATTAGATAATCTAAGAGACGACCATCATCCATCCTGCAAACAAATCGCACCTCACCCATGAAAGATCACATGACATCTCCCGGAACTGTTAATATTTGAAAACAAAACTGCAATGGAAGCTTTGTGACCTGAAAATGGAGGAAGCTAAAATAAAAGATCTAATGAGTATTTAATGATATCTCAAGATACTGCAGGCTATGGAAGTGGTAGAGTGATTAATGCTCCGTTGTTTTCCCTGGTCCTTGAAAAATTTAACAGCAGTCTCAAAGTACAATAATTTGCTCAAGGATGTATTCAATAGAGGCAGTTCCTTTGAAAAATAGATCCATTTAATTACTTGGATTTGTCTATTTATTTATAGAGCTGGTTGCATAATACAGAAAAAAATCACTGACATTTTCAGCTGGTAATATGTTCTGTGGGAAAACTAACCCAATAAAAGTTTTCCACCTAGTTTTATTTATCTGTATAAACAAACAAGCAAATAACCCAAATATACTTTGCTGGCTATACTGTAACAAAGAAGCATTTTGGATTTCAGCTGCTTTATTTTCTTACAGGAGCAAGCATAGTTGCTGTACAGCYTTTATCACTGAAAAGCATTAGAACAACATAGGTTTAAGTCTGGCTGATGTAATATTTACTCAAATATAAAAAGCGGATGAAACTGCCCCAATAAATCTGATGCTAGCCAGTGGGATAAATTAGCTGCTGATATAATTACCCAAGCTTCACTGGAGCAGATTTATTTGTGACTCTGAATCTTACTTACTATAAGGAAATGGCAGTGGAAAGTCAGCAGAAAATCACTTGATGTCACAGTCAGTGAAAAACAGGCAACAAAATCTTTGCCCCACTGAARTAAGGGAAAATTTTATCCTTGCCTTTAATAGGACTGTGATTTCTACCCAGAAACTTAAGTAAGCTCCATATACTTACAGTTCCAAAACTAAGATATAAGAAGTAGGAGACTCATAGGTATCATGGATAGTGATGTACTGAGGATGCTGTAAGTGCTGTAACAAAGCTGCCTCATGTGCTGCCTGCTCTTTCTTTTTCATTTTTTTACTAATGAATTTTACAGCAACGTCCTTCCGGGTGGCTTTATGAACACATTTCTTTACTATGGAGAACCGTCCCCTGGAAAAAAAACAAAACAAAACAAAACAAAACAAAACAAAAAACAGAATAATAAAGAGCACCCATGAATAAATCATGCCTATTTTTCAGTACAATAACAGACTGATTTTCAAAGTGTTATTTGATTCAGTGCATTAATATTTCACAAGGAATGAGATTTATCTAGTTGTTCATAGCCTTTTCCAACAAAGAACGTCTGTCTCTTACCCTGGGCGTATAGATTCTTTGGGGATTAGCAAACATCGAGAGCAAACAGTGTCACTTTGCTTTGTGCAGCCACAGTGATGTCCTCTAACAATCTCCCTTGGGATCAATTTATGCTGCTACTTTTACAGGTTCTATCTTTGTTTTTTTCAGCAGGTTTTCCCTCCTCAGCTGCTTTAATAAAGAGCCCAAACTTTCTCTGACAACTGCCAGAAAAATCTTGTTAAATGATCGCTAGCCAATCATTTTGTCTCCCTGTTTCAGGCATGTGGTAAGCAATTAAGAGCAAGAAGCTGACATGAAARCACTTAGGAAATGTACAGCAGACCAGTGCCCAGTACCATTACTGAAGGTAAAAGTACTTAATGTGAAACCATGTGCTCRACTTGGCCTGTTATTAATACATCACTCTTCTTTCTACAGAACCAGACAGACTCCTAGTTCTTCAGCCCTTGAATTGCTTGCCCTTGATCTTTGAGATAAAGAACCAAGTGCATTAATCTGAATTACTTTCATGTCCATTATCTGCTGCCTGCACAAAGCACCAAGRGCTGACAACATACGCAGCACCTCTTTGGACTCCTGTTTAACTGACCATCCTGTTCAGCACAGCACTTAAACATGTGATTTGAGTTAGTCACATGCCCRAGTGTTTTGACAACCTCAGTCTTTGAGGTTTAAGCATATCCAGAACTGGCAATTATCACGACTTCAAAAGCYCACATCAAATCAGAGATGTCAGAGGAGGTAACAGAAATAGCTGGCAGTGGCTGACAAAAACTGCACTGCCTAAGCATTTAGAAGTTTGCATTTTGTCACCCATTTCCAATTTACAATTCTCAGATCACAGCTGGTCTTGAAAAACAAGATTTAGTCATTTTAGCCAGTCTGTATTTTAACCAAAACTTAATGTGCAATGCTCTTTGAAATGAGAAGCAGTTTTCAAGCTAACTGTAAAAAGTATCCTAAACTTTCTTCCAAASAAAAAGCCTCAAGCCATTGTTCTGTTGTTTTACTTCAGTGATAAGCAGGGTTAATATTACCTCCCAATCTCATGCAGCTCTGCGTAAGCGAGGTCAAAGTTTTCCTTCCATGAAATAGTGGCACCATCAGCAGCAGAGTCTTTGGGGAAGAAAGTACATTCAAGAAAGCCTAAAGTTACAGACAGTTTCTCCTGTGGACATTAAACTACATATCTTTAAATTATGCAAGAACATATTACTTAAAACAGCAARTTACTGCTAAAAGCCCAATTTCATACCTCTCAGGCACAACTCCAGTGTGCAGGAGCACTAAAAACCAGAATGTCCCAGAGGAAGGTGAGGGTAGGGTGAATTCAGACCTGYCCTTGCAATTTGGGGCTGTTCCAGAGGGCCACAGGCAGGCGAAGGGCATGTCTGCATGTACCGGGGAGGCAGAGCCAGGCATGGGGGCGTGAGTCTGCTCTGCACAGGCATCAGCAGCACTGAAGATGTGAGGGCTCTTGTTTCATCCAGCCCAAGCTATCCAAGCTGGTCAGAGACCTAGTTACGCACCGCAGCTGCTAAAACGCGGGGTAGCTTAGTCTGTGCTMTGTCCTCGGCACCTCTTGGCTCAGCTCTGTCCCGAATTCCTGCAGCTCTGTGCGCTAGGGACTTGCCTCTAGCACAGCCTCCCTAAGTCAGGGCCGCTGCTCGGAGGGTTGCTTTCTGCAGACTGACTTGCAGAGCCCCGTTAAACTGCCCAGCCGGAGCTCCTGGTATTGCAGGCGCTGCTCTGGGGCTGAGGAGGCGTCGCTTTGCACCTTTGCTGTGTGGGCAACTCACTGGGCAGGATGCAGAGCTCAAGCATAACCCCAAGCCTCTCTGCAGTTATCTAGAGAGTAAAGTATACGCCAGGAGCAGCCTTTAACCCAAGCCATCCCACCGTGGCTGCTGCCATGGTGGGATGGGGCTGCTTCTCCCCTGCTGCAAGACAGAGGGCACAGGTCTCAAAGGTCTCAGGGCAGAAATCAGGGAGAAGTTGGGACCTGCTGGGAAATTGTAAGACCTTCTGTCACAGAGGGGGGTTAGGAGACCTGGTATGGAGGAATAGACATGAGGAGTCATTCTGAGGTAGGAGATACCAGATTTATGTCAGCTTCAGGATCAACACTGGTACCAGGACCCACTGAAGCACAAGCCCAGCTCACTGCACTGACCTCGCGCGTCGGGCGTCCTGCTCGCCCTGAAGCGTCGCTGTGCCCACTCACCGTACTCGGGGAGCCTCACAAACTCGGACGGGTCACTGGGCAAGCTGATCCCCCAGGGGTTGCTGGCGCTCACTCGAAACTGGTACTGGCAGCCCGGGGTCAGGTCTTCAATGACGAGATAAGTGTCCAAAGTTGAGGCTACCGACTGCTGCCAGACCTGTGAGCCTGCATTTTAAGGGGGTAGGAGTGAGAGAAGGAAGGCGAGCTGAGGAAACACAGTTTCACCATGCGACCCAGAGCCTGTCCCTGCTGCGCAGAGCAGGGATCTGCAGGCCAGGCTAGAGGCCCTCTCCCAAACCGATAACAGCGTGACAACAAAGCACGCACAGAGGCTTGCTCTGCCCAACTCCTGCAGCAGAGCGTGCCCTGGCAGGTTAAAATGCACTGGCTTTTTAAAGGACAAAGCTAAGGCAGGCTGAGTTACTGCTGCTAAACCAGATCTGGACAATAGGGAGCTATTTTGTGTTGCAGTCACCTTCCCATCTGGCTAAATGAGATGCCTCTCACTTGACTGATAGTGATGGAAAAACCACAGCCCAGGGACAAGATGATAAATGCAGAAGTCTGGCAGTGGCTGCATACTGCCTAGCAGTGACTGCATACTACAGGTGATTTCTGTGGGCAGGCGATAAGACAGACAGGAAAGGAGGACTGATTTGATGACAGCTCAGCTATGAGAGAAGCAGTAGCGGAAATACTGCAAGAAAAATATGGAGGAAGTAGGAAGGAAGTCCCAGGTGGAGCTAAAAAAGCTCTTCGGTGCAGTCAGAGCTCTTTCACAGACAAAAAGTGCTTTCAGAGAAAGTGGCAGTGAGAGGGATGCCTGGAGCTGCCAGAGAAGAAACGGCTTCCTGAGGCTTCGCATGGGCTCTTCGCAGATGAACAGGACTGCAGCAACGTGTGACTCGATCACATGTTCCTCCTCCTTATGGAAATAAAACCCAAATGGTGCCTAACCTGTGGCCTCAAAAGAAGCAATACTTTGTCCATCTCATAGGAATATATGTGGTCACAGAACAGAAAATCCCTAGGGACACCCTTGTAACATCCTGTAATTTCTTTCATGAATATATCAAACTTTATCTTAGAACTAGTAAGTTCATGGCTTTTTAGCTTTACGTTATTTATCACGACCCATTTATTTCATGTATAATACTGGAAAATTCAGATTGCCAAGTCCTACTTACAAGATCAAGGTTGGTTATGCAGGGAAAAGTCAGTGATTCCTTTGGAGTGCGAGGAATATTGAAAAACACTTATACTTTTTACTATTTGCTTTGATGGCTGTTGTTAATAGAAGAGCTTTTACTCAGACAGTCACACTGATGGCAACAGTGAAGGTTAAGGCAGAGTATTTGCTAAGTAGAGGGATTAATATGATGGTGCGATTAAGTTTGCACATTTCCTAACATGTTTCTGAAGTTTTCTGAAGGAGGAAGTGAAAGAACAGGAGGCCACACACCTAAGGCAAGCTTTACGGCCCAGGTGGCATCACGCCTTCACAGAAAGAATGTAAAAGGGAAGTGATTCTTTTCAAATGCCCTTGACAAGAGAATATGCCTCTACATACAGGAACAACAGTGCATTTATTATCTATTTATTTTTTTGGGGGGGGGAGGAAACATGGTTGGAGTTAAGAACAAATGGATTTCAGAGCTGAGCTTGAAAAGTATGCGGGAATTTGCAACACTATCCAGGCCAAAACATAATGAGGCTTCTTCTTGTTGCATTCCCGGGAAAAATATGCCAGAATGGTTAGACTGATACCACAGTGGTAAAATGAAAATGATGAAAGGATGCCTTACCACTACTGCTGGATTTGTTTTAGCCTATTGGACATGTTTTAGCCTAACACACTTACTAGTCTTAAGTAACTGGAGGAAACAGAAAGGTCTGTGATACACAAGAAGCTGGACTGTATAGCAGAAGGCCATAAAGGAGCAATACATTTACTCTCATTTTCTCAGCGGATGAGCATAGCTCAAACCCCTTACCTTCTTCTCTGTACTCCACAGTGTAGCCTGAAATGGTGCAATTTCCTGTGCTGGATGGGGGTAGCCAGCGTAGGATCACAGAGGTACAACTTCTTTCCTGAGCAATGGGGCGATTTGGGGCAGCTGGGACACCTTGGGAACAGAAAACATGCCCACAATCCAGCAACATGTCAAAAAAATGTCAAAAACTGCGAGTGCTTTATTGTAAGGATTTGGTACATTTTTCAGGTTACCAAGCAGCATCTGTGCCTTGCACATGGAGCATTCTGGTTTACTGTGTGTCAARAGAGCAATCACAGGAAAGGCAATGCCATGATCTCCTTCACCTACTACCTCCATACCAGGAGCTGGAAAAAAAACAGTGGCCCTTGCACGCCCTGCTCCCTGGACAGGGTTACACAATATTACAGTGCAGTGGGAATCTCTTTCTGCTCGCAGCTTGTGATAAACTTTAGTTTACCTTGTGACTCCCAAGTGTCCATTTTCACAGTAGTATTTAGGGAGCAAAGGGAAGCAACTGCAGTTATTGATCATCACCATCACTGGGGCCAGCTCACTAGCGTGCACACCTTCCATGCTGGCCTGCGAGAACAGCTGGGCAAATTGCCCCTTGCGTGCCAAGGAGCTGTTATTTCCAGCTCAACTGCTGCAAATGCAGAGCCTCTTTACTTGCAATTTCTGCTGCTAATTTTTGCTCCAGACCAGACCTTATGCAAAGCCCATGRTACCAAGGAACACAAATATTCCCGTGGATTTTGCTGAGCAGCAGGTGAGGTTCTGGAGGAAGGGAAGTAGTTACCTTGRAATGTCCACAAAATGACACAAGAAAGCCATTCAAAGTGCTCCCGGGTGTATGGTACTTGGCATGTTTGGCAGGAGATTGATATATGACCAGTATTACCTCTGTGTTTTGCTCAGGGCTCCCTTCAGCACAGCAGCAGTTACTGCAGCTCCTAACTTGTTTTGATGAATTGGGAAATTATATTTCTAGGGCAAATTGTGGGAACAAACAAATCAACTTCTAAACACTTGTAACACTCTTGCATCCCTAAGTCACCATTAGATATCCATCTCTATGCCATCCCCTTCAGCGTCGCAGGCACCTCTCATTTCTCATGCTAGCATATACTTTTCCAGAGCTGGAGGTCATGAGCAATCAGCTGATCATTTCATATTCGTTACAATTGCGTGGGTCTCTCATTAAGGCGCTCAGAGTTTAGGCTTGGAGACATTTCTCAGAGTTGAATCCCTGCAGAGCAGTTCCCCTGGGGCAAGTTTCCCCCCTCATCTCCTCCATCCCCCACAGAGAGCGGGAGGYTGAGAACGGGCATCGCTAGACCCCGCTCCCTTGCTTCAGGCAGCCTCTAAGGAGCAAAGCGCCCAGACAATTCCCTACGGCGCTTGCAGCCTGAGGAGCTCCATTTCCCCCAGCAAACCTTGCTGAGCCCCTGGGAAATGGTGCTGTGAGCCAGAGCTCAAMCAGGGCTGATACATTTTAGATTCCAAAATGTGATGCTTGTCATCAGATGACTTCAGCACAAGGAAGCTGCAATGCCTTTCAACATCGGTACAAGCTGTGGCTGAGGAAAGGCTACATGGTTTTAACTTTTCAGTTAACTTGCGAACTCTGCATCTGGCTGCCTTTATGCCAGATATTTCTGGGTATTCCCAGCCACTGCAAAGGGACCCTGTAAAGCAAAAATGTTCATTGTTAAGGTCAAAAATGCTACCTTGGACTTTAATTGTCGCAGAGGTTGATGCTGTTCCATGTTCATTAGTTGCCACACAGGTGTAAATGCCACTGTCCTGAGGCATCAGGTTACAGATCTTCAAGGTGAGCTCTCCAGAGTCACTGTGGACACAGGAAGCCCGGATTATAAAATGCTGCTTCACTTGCTAATGCTTTTTACACAGATTTCTCTTCTACTTCATTACAAACACAAGTGCATGCAAATCCTTTTAWCTAATTTGCAGCAACATCCCCTTAGCAAGCCTGGTACCCAAATAAAACAATGCCATGAGTCAGGATTAGACCTTTAATGAAACTCTGAGTARAATGGTCCCAGTGGGACCCTACAGGGTAGATCTATTTGTCTGCTGTGGCCTCGAAGGGAGATGGGCAATGATCACTAAAGCAGCAAGAGCTGCTGAAGTCCAAAAGCTGAATATTTACTGTGCGTGTCCAGAGCGGAAGCTTAGACCCCACACATCTGGAAAGGTTTCCCCAGGCAACTTTTTTTTTTTTTTTTTTTTAATCTGAGGAAGTGCTGAGCTGCTGCACATTTGCAGCAAGTCCAAAGCACACAGGACAAACTGGACTTCCTGCAGATGCATCGACCAGTTGCGCAGTGCAGGGTGCCTGACATTTCTGGAAAGCTTCAGTGCAGCATGCAATCTAAGGCAGCTGCCAGCCCCCACCAGTCAGAAGACTGGACTACCCAACAACAGCGAGGGATGAGGAACATCAGTGCCAAGGTCTTGAAAGACACTAAATATCTGGGTCAATCTGAGCAAACAAACAGCTCTGCTGAATCCAGTGAATTTATAGCAGGGCTGTACATAGTCTGCTAGGTTTGCACCCTGCAGTCTGCAATACGCAGTTTAAGAGACTTGGCTTGAATTAAAGGATTTTGCTTGTGTAACTGCTCTAACTGTACCGGAGATCCAGCTTACAGCTAACAATAAATTCMCTTGATGGCAAAACTAGACTAGTTCTTGAACGCATAAGCTGTTGCAAACTGCAAAAGGACACCTTTGCTGGTGTAACTGCAAAGACATTGGGGCTTTTGCTGGCCTGACTATGCCGGTTTAGAAACAGGATCGAAATATCCCCTCCCCCCATAGGCCAGGCACACATGCCAGTAAGACTTGTAAGACAGACACTGATCTGTTGGGGTTTGGCAGGCAGTGCTTTCAGTGAAAAACAAATAGTAACAAAACAATACAAGTGCTGATAATGCACACAGAGAGTGAATGCAAAGGCGTGATGTAAAACAGAGGCCCACATGGAAATATCCTCCCGTCCACTCCCAGCTAGAAGCCAGAAGCTATGGGCACTAGYGACCTACTGAGTAATGGCCAAAAAGGCAACTGAGTGCCCCAGGCCAGCCTCAGATGCCAATCATCTCTGAGGGAATCTCTTGATCAGGCCTATTTTTTTTTTTATTATTGAACATAAAAAATTCCTTATTTCTTAGTATTAATTTTTCACTTTCACTGACTTTGTACTCCCTGGATTCATCGCAGCCTGAGCCAGAAGTACTCAAAAGTACACATGAAAGATTGCCTCCTAGAGATTTCCACTCCAATTTTGTTGGCCCAAATAGCTTACATAAGCTACAGATGAGAATCAAGCAGCAGGCTGTCACCTGACCTGAATTCAACTCTCGATCCTTTCAGATTTTCCCAATGTTTATTGTAAAGATGGTTTTCCTCTCCCTTAGCTGAGCTAGCCGCATCATGACAAGCAGTTCTGTGGCCAAGCACGGCCAGATGTTGCTTTCCCAGGAGCACATGTGGGCTGCTTTTGGAACAGTAGCTTTGGATAGCTGCATGAGTTACCACCACTACCCAGGCGGTGAGAAAATTTGTAGTGACATGGCTACGCAATTGAAGAATAGCATAAGGCAATGAGGGCTTGCTCTGCTCAACCCGTTTCTATTCAAAGGCAAGCAGGGCATCAAATCAAAGCAGCTAAGCCCCACCAGAGGAGAGGCACTATTAGCCAAAGCTTGAAAATGCATTAATTGCTTCTGGATTGAAGCTGGCTCATGAAATCATGGTCTCCAAGTCGGATCACCATCAGAGCAACCACACATCTGCCAGCAATGTACCATGTAGATATATTTCTGTGTCAGCTTGGGAAACTGTAGTGCTACCTGAGCCCCAAACTGTGACCCCTTCTAGCTGGCATGCGGTGCAGCAATGGATTGAAACACTAGCCAGACTTAATTAGCTGCATTTCTAATTAGTCTTGTGGCCTGCTTGGGGCCATATTCCAATTTGAGGGCAATGCAACCATCATGACTAGATACTTTGGGATTCAAAGGCAGGACCTTACCAGGATGACACCGTGTAAGTGGCTGTGCTGTTGTCATTGTCAAGGATGTTTTGATCAGGTCCTTTCCAAGTTATAGTTGGCTTTGGCCGTCCACAGACTTTGCACTGCAGCATCACTGTGTCGCCGAGCAAACAGGTGATATCCACTAATGGCACAAGAAACTCTGGAGCCACTGGAGCAAAACACAGTGGGGACACTTCTCTTAATGCACATACCCCATTCAAGTCTAGAGGACACAGTATAGGACCACTTGTGGTTTTCTGTAGAGGGGATTGTGTCAGAGTTAAGCCTTTAAGACCTGGAATCCAAAAGGTTGAGGGCCCTAGGGCCCAGAATATATATCACTGAAATTTCTCCTTCACTAAAAGCCAGATGTTCAGCTCAGCAAAGGAGGTAACAGGGACTGTCTATCTCCAGCTGCTGTGTGGCCCCTCAACACAGCAATGCCTTTTGCTGGCAAGACCAGGCTTGGTGCTTGCTCCTCCCTAGGCACCAGATTGCTTTCAGAAATCACTGCCAGAGGGACCTCAGGGATCATACTGCCACCACCTAAACCTAGCACCCACAGATACACCCAGTATTAGAGTTTTGAGGGTCCCGAACAAAGGCACAGATCCCGGTCACATATGGATAACTTTTACTGATGGGTCATTTTGCCTGGTACAGGCCTTTCCCCCATGGGGTGGGATGCCTGGTCCTTGCCCTGGTGCTTTCTGCTGAAAGTGTGTCTGTGTGCTGGCAGGAAGGTGAGATTTTGTGGAAGGAGATGTGGTGGAGGGCAGGTTTGGAAAATTCAACCTCGTGTATATCGCAGGCTCTTTGAGCCAGGGAGCTACAGAAGAACTGCTTTCCCGGCCAAAGGAGGCCAGGGAGACTTGTCTTTGCTCTAAAGGATAATGTCTATGAAAAATGCTATCCCATGTGCATAAATCACAGCTGCTGACTTGCCTGTCAACACAAGCAAATACACAGCTGTATTCAACTCACCTTCTTGAATGAAATTTGGGTTGATTATCTGAAAAATACAAAGAAATAAAAACATTTTTTTTTGTAGCGTTACAAGGGGACATTGATCAGTCGGTACAAGCGATCTCTCTAACAACTGGTATACACAGCAAGCTTTAGTGACACCTGAACAGCCTGTGCACAGCTGAAAAGCTAAATGAAAGGTGCAGCTTCTCACACACTTAAAAAACATACTCTGTCTCCGCTGCCTGCTGCATTACAGGTAGCAGGCACAAAACCAATGCTGAGGAAGGCGGACCGTACTGGCTCTTGGTTTAGATGGTAATGCTCAAGTCATTAAATCCTTTCTTTCTGGACCTGGTTGTGCCCCATGTGCCCAGMTCCAGACTCCAGTGACACACCATGTGCATTCGTCGCACACCAAGGAGCATCTCATCTTAACTCGGTTTTGGGGAGACGGCTTTTAACTTCTGTTCAGCTTCAGGTGAATAGGAGAAACACTACGACAAAACCACTGGCTTCTTTTTGCTTACTGACAAACGTCAGTTCTGCAACATCTCACAGTCCATCACAACTATTAAAATTTCACACATTGCATTGCATTGCTGGAAAGCTCTACTTTCTAACTTGGACTAGGCCTGGATGACTGTGAGTTATTTTATCTAACTAGTAAAGACTTGAAAATCCACTGTATCATTGTGGCYTGTATATGCCAATTAAATCATCTTAACCCTGGAAACAGAAGGTGGGGAATACCAAAGAAAATGCTAGTAARTTCTAAAATGCTACAACTCTCTAAATTCATAATGGTGTATAACAGCATGCAGACTTTAGCGTCATTAACTGTTTTAATAATCTAATAAAGCTTTGTTATCTAAATTCAAACTAATAAATTGACATCAAGCACCATAAACACCAGTGTCGTTTACTGCACAGTAAATGTATCTTTATTACTATCGATTTCAGAGTCATTTTGGAAGGCGTCAAAGAGGCAGTGATCTAATCCACTGCCTGCTAAAGCTGATGTGAGTTTTCTGCAGTGACTCAGAAACCAGGCCATGAAGCAGAAGCAAGAAACCTTCTAAAAAGTAGATAATCTTCAAGATTCCTATTTATTTTTGGATTTATAAATAATTTTCCCCAATGAATGGTTCAGGGTGCCATTCAGGGAGAAAAGCACCGAAGTATATTTAGCTTCTGTTTGGYTTCATAACCCTCATTCATACCCTCACATGAAGCCTGCAACCAGCACTGAGACCTTGGGGTCTATTTTCCCCAGTCACCACCAGAAAGGCTGAATGAACCAGGCAYGGTGTGGACTTCCTGCTCACAAAGATGCATTTTTTTCTACAGAAACATACCTGCCATAAATTCCTTGTTACCTGAGGCTGAGACTATCCTTTTCCTAGCAATAGGAGGAGTTTGAGCCTTCAGAGCTTATCTGTGGAGAACATAAAATCTATTGTACTGGTTGAAACAAGCAATCAATGTGAGTGCTTTACACTCCATGCTCCAGCAATGSGTAAGGGCTGCTATACGTGGGCAAAGCCTGGTTACAGTCCCTGATGGTGTGGCCAGTGAGTCCTTCAGGTCCGTACCTGGAGGGAAAAGCCTGCCTCTTTGGGCTCCCAGATGCTCCCAGGAGAGCTGAGACTACAAATATTTAATTCCCAGAATCCTGGAAAGAGTGAACCTCATTCTACATCCCCAGAGAAAAAGATTCTTTTAGGATTATTGCAATATTTAGGGTTTTTTTTGTTTTGTTTTAAAGACCAAGCCCTGACTTCCCAGTGAGAAGACTGAAAGCCCTAATGTGTTCAGCGGATGGTCTGTGCAGGTGAGTGGCCCAGGCTGAGCGGCRAGGTCTGCCAGCCCGTCTGCCCGTAAACCCCGTTAGCTGGGGCTGCGTGTGCCAGCCCRCAGTGCCAGGCTTGGTGTCCCACTCCGCTGCCGGCAGCTGGATGTCTGAATGCAAATGCTTTACCTTTGTGCAATCAAAGAGCGAAGCAGGCTGAAAAATCCAGGGGACACCTCAGAGGGCAGGGGTTTCTTCTTGGTAAGAGTCATTGGAAAAGCAGTGTTGCATTCGGCAGTGGCTAAAATGGGGTAGTGGGTTGCAAGACGCTTGCTGAGGGATGGGAGCAATGACCAAAACAAGAGCCCCCAGTCCCCATGGGCAGGAAGAACTGCACAAAAGAAAAATAAGGACAGAAGAGGACACTAGATGGAGGAAAACACCTTCCCCCCCCTTTCTGTGCATGGAAAGGGGGAGAAAGAGCTTTTTGATGAAGTTGTATCATTCATGTAAAATGGAAAAGGAAGTAAAGTCGTTCCATAGAGAGAGATTTCAATCTAGATAACCATCACATGCCACTTTTCACTCAATGAGACCATCTGTTTATCAGATTAGTAACCAAGGCATTAGCTCATTTGCACCTATATCTTCACTTTGGTAGTTCTTGTCTTAACTGAAATACACATATCTCCCTTGTGGATCTCCCCTTCCTTCCCTGCAGCACACACTTAATTCCTTTATTATTCTGATTTCTGTCCTTGCAGGAGTAGAGATCAGGAGAAAGAAATGTGCCTAACACTTTATATTTATCCTATAATTCTAAAGGCTTCATTAAAACATACAGCTACAATGATAAATGTAATAGATGTTTCTAGAAATATATAATGCTACACTGTTAATAATTTCCAAGGCGTGATCATATGTAGTAATTGCCTTATCAAAGATTTTTTTATTGGAATACAAAAAAGAAAATTGCTACCACTAGATAATACTGGAAGAGTCTATGGGTAAAATTTACATTTCCTTTGGTAAAGTTCCAATAGTCAATTAATAAAATGCTACCCAGCACCCACACACCCATGTCTAAGCTTCTGCCTGCTGTAAATTTAGCCAAGCATAAAAGTCTTTTCATAAGGGAATATTTCAAAATTATTTAATACATCACCTAAGTAAGGAAAAGGTCTTTCTTTCATCTACTTCGAAAGGGTGTGCACAGGCCAAATCACAGGCAGAGACGTTCAGAAAGAGTGAATCAAGAGAAAAAGAGTCACTGGCAAAACTTCCAACAGAAGCCAGATCTCCTGACTCGCACTCCAGTTCCCTATTCCTGAAGTATTTTGCTGTCGTTGTCTGCAAACTGTTCAGGTTTGCAGGTTACGGGTAGCTGGCAGGAGCTGACAGACTCAGTTCTGAGTCCTTCTTGGCTAAGTAGAAGACCTTTGGAGATGATTTCCCAAGCACGCATCTCTGGTTTTAGACTTCTCACAGCYTTGCACGGCTTGGGCAGATCCCTCAGCTTTGAAGCTGTGTCAGAAAATGAAAGGCTTCAGGATTCAGTGTGCCCCTTCGCTTTRTCCGTGTCCTGGAGAGCCCTGTTGCTTTCGGCCACCTTTTAGGAGCAGAGGGATCTCCTCGGCTGGCAGCAGGCAACAGCGAAGCACCACCTGCCGCTTACAGGAAGGTGAAATCAGAGCAGCAGGTCTCCCACCTCCGGCTCTCTGTGAAGAGCATGGTCACAGCCCGCAGGTCTATAGGGGCTGGACAGTATAGAGCAGCTCTTCAGCAAGCCCTTGAGGACACGCCGGCACCACTCAGGTTGCRCCTGGTCGGCCCCATTGCTGCGATACAGCACCAGTTGCTCTCACCGGATGGTCCGTGGTCCCTGTGTGAGGAGACCCAAGCAGGACTAGACTGCAGGCTGCTTAGGAGAAGGGGGAGGCGAGAGCSTTGCGCAGCGGCTGCTCTGGGCTGACGCTGGGCTCCTGCACCGGAGCCCTTTGGGTCCCGGAGCCRCCAGCCCTCATGGCCCAAACGTCCCATAAACAAGTGGGCAAACGAGATAGGGCGGCCCGACGCCGCTGGGGGGTAAAAACGCGCCTGAGTGACGGCAGGGCACACACTGCTTTTTCACRAGCCACAGGCCATCGGCCCAGAGACTCGTCAGGCGAAGGGAAGCGATGCCAGCGAGCACGCGGGCCGCGGGGCGGGCGGCAGGCTGAGCGCGGCCGAGCTGTCCGTGTGCTGACGGGGGACATGTGCACCAGGCGATGCAGCCCCCAGCGCCTCTCCTCTCCGGGCGCCCACGAGGCTCGCGGGCGGCCGAGGCTGCGCACAGCCGTCGCTGGAGATGCTCGCGCTGACAGCAGCCCRGCTCCAAACCAAGGAGACATTTTCCGTGGGAAAGAGGGAAGGGCAAGACGCCCTTCTGCAGCACGTTTTTCTCCCCGTGCCAAAGCCTTGGCTCACCTGGGGAAGCTCCCGCGCGAGCGGAAAGGTGGCTCTGGAGGCTGATGCCGTCGGCCTGGCTTCTGCTCTGTTATTCCTTTGGCGAAYGCTGCACAGCGCTTTGAGATCGCTGGGCGAAGAAAAAACCCAGCGCTGCCGGGGACGCGGCTTTCGTGGAGCTTTTCTCTTCCCTCGGAGAAGCACCGCGAGGCTCAGCCCTGCGATCCCCCTCAGCCGGCGGCTGYGTGAGCAAGGATCGCACAGCCGGGCCCTTCGCCAAACACTTCTGGCCGCGGCAGCGGCGCGAAGGGAAGRCATCGGAGGGCCTCCCGCCGCCAAGCGCTTCAAGAGCGAATCCCCGGCAAACGCGGCCTCGGCACGCTCCGCGGCTGTTTAGCTCTGCTTCGTCAGAGCCCAGCCGGGCTTGGGAGCAAAAACAAAAAAACAACAACAACAACAACAAAAAAAAAAACCCAGCGAGGAAGGAATTACCCAAAGGAAAAACATCTCACGGCTTACCTGGGCTCACTCAGCACTAGATCAAGACAAAGCTTCAGGGCTAAAACTTGTTAAGACAGCTCTTCCGTTCCTCAGGTAAGAAACTGTGAGTGAGTTGGGTTTGTTTGGTTTTTTTCATTGACTGAAATATCTGTAGCCAAGTCCAGAGCAGATGGAAAATTCTGACACTCCSTCTACAGCCAAAAGAGTTTCTGCTTCTAATACAGTAACAGCTGAAAATGGAAACACCGTGCAAAATGACCGCGGCACGCCACGAAACTAATGGTCTCTGCTCTCGCAATGGGGGGGTCTAGAGCTGATGGGACCGAAAAAGGGGGGATAAGGGAGGAAGAGACAGAGAAATGAAAGRACCTGTTCCGGTTATTCAATAAAAAAAGCCAGAAATAGACCCTGACTTGTCCTTCTCTTGCTTGCGTTGTTCCAGGGCTCAAATCAGGAAATGGGAATCACGCACTGGAATACCTTTGCGGACGTGCGAGGTGCTAAGTGACTTACAAACTAAATGACTTCTTTGTTGTTCGCAAAAACMGGGTCTGGATGTTGTTGCCAAATTCACCCACAGTGCCTACGCCTGCCCCTGAAGGGCCCRTTTGCCAGGCCTCTGGGCTTCTAGCAGCCCTCTGCCATGTTTTTTTGTTTATTTATTTGTTTAAATGAGCAGCACATCTTTAGGGCAAAAGGAGTAACTTGGAAAAYGTGACAGTCAGATTCCAGAAAAGCAGCATATATGCTGCATACAGTAACGCATGATTTTGGAGTCCTGGGCCACATGTTTTCTGGTTTGCTTGCTGCTAAGCTTGTATTATAAAGACAGAGGGCAACCAGCCCTTGGAGGTACGCTTGCTTTAGTAGCAGCAAACCTGTCCTCCTGCAAAGTGACTCTGAACACCCCAACTTCTTAACAGGAGAGTATCTTTAATTTGTACACATGCTCTGTGCCTGGGGGGAAGCGGGGAACCATTCTGCAACGTGAACTCCTATCTTGAAAGGCTCATTTTTGTWGCTGCAAGCTCAGCTGCCTCAGAGGGGCTCCTCCGTTTTGCGAGGATTTGGTTCACCGTCACAAAGACACAGTCATGTCCTCACCGCCCTCCCTGGAAGAGGGTTGAGGGCTCCTAGGCAGCACAGACCTACGTGATGGACAGGAGGGCCCATCAGATATCTAGATTTTTCCAATGCCATGTTTCAGCTCCATGTGAAAGGACTGCATCAAAACAGGAGAAAGATTATTTTTCATTGCTCTTCCCATAYCAAACAAAACATAGATCTAGAAGACAAATTCTCCGTAATAAGATCCATACTTTATCTAAACAGTAGAGGGCATGTTTACTCCAAGACAAGCAGCTCAGCATTTTGTAAACACTCACAGTATTTCTTGTTCACATGGTTAAATTAAAATACTGATGCATTTGTACATGCTGCTAGTAGAGACAGCGGCATGCTGCTTGCTCCTTCACTAAAAGAAAAAATGTCAATGATTCTCAGAAAGGAAAAAAGGGTTACAGAGGAATTAACCCAACTCTAACTGGTAGAAAATTACTCCCTCCCTTGCCAGTGTCAAGCTCTCTCTGCCAGGTCCTCGTGGCTGGTGTATCTGAACAGCCGTTAAGATTTGCTTCTGGTTTTGAAGGCTACTACATATTCCAGGAAACATGTTGTAGCGCTCTRTCCCCTGCCTGCTTATCAAGTAGCTCACTTCTTCCTCTTCCAGAAGCTAAACCAAAGCGCCCATGCTGCCAGCTCAGGAAACTTAATAGCTGATCAGCCAGCTTCCCCACTCTGTATCAGGAATCACTGTCCACTCAGGGGCTGCATGGAAACGGCTCTGCACATGGCAGCTGCCAGAGGGGAATGCTTGGGGCTATCAAGATGTTATTCACACTATAGCTGTGATAAGAGGCCTCTGCCAAGAGTGAGGCTCTCCTGTGCTAAACACACAGACAAACATGTCATGGAAAAAAACCCCTGCATGTTAAAAGGCTTTCTTATCAATATCGTATAAGAGCAAAGACAGTTATGTTAGATCTGTTTTGGAGATAGAAAAATTAAGGCAGAGAAGCGAAGGCATTTGCTTAAAGTACTTGGGAATTCTTGGCCTGAGCTGAATGTTGATTTGGAGCCAGTGCTGGATCCATCAAGCCAACTACTTGGACTGAGATGGTGCTAACACAGTATTCTTCCTTGGAGTGTATTTCCTAGTGCTTATCTTGCCCTGAGTGTCTCAAAGTAGTTCTTAACATGCTCAACTGTCATAACCAAAAAAAAAAAAAAAGATGATAAAGTCCAACTTGTGTACCTTGGCAATACCCCAGCTCACTAACCTAATGATGGCACGTCCACTGAATCAGGATGGGCCTGGATTACATCTCTCCTTTACACAGCTAAGAAATACGAACAAATGCTAGACACTCACTGTCTGTTGTGCATCGATTAGGATTACTTTTAATGCACCACAACTGGAGTAGTGCTGTGCAAATTAGCAGAAAACAACATGCCTGGAGCCAGGTGAGAGATCCAGTCCAAAGTCTGGAATCTAATTAGTGAGCTTTAGGTCAATGAGGTCTTTGGACTGCTCGAAGTACATTAATTTAGACAAGAGAGGTAGCCCAATGGGATTTGTACTGTTGACTTATGACCCTCTCAGTGATACCAAAACCCTGTGACATTATGACACTCCAAATTCTAACACAATCAGTGGTGTCACTGTCCTGGACTCATGACTTGGGTGTGGATGATATTCACTGATTCAAATGGGAACCCACCTTCTTCCCGGGAGCAGAGACTGCCTGTCCCTGTGCAATTAGGTACAGATACTTAGAAAGGGAGTCTCTCATCTTTCATAAATATAGGTTACTCCTATTCCTCACGTGGCTACACCTCCTCCTTAAATACCTGCTCCTACACTTTACATGCCTAACAGGTGAGTTTGCACATTTTATTTCCTAAAACAATACCACAAAACAAAAATAGGAAGAAACCCACATAKTTCACTTCAGTCCTTATCCACTCTCATTATGCACTGATAAACAAAGAGAAAGAAACAGTTACCAAGAGATGCAACTCTATTCAARGCTCTGTCAGCACAGTTACAATGAAGAGAAAGTTCTTCAGGGCCAGCATGCCCCCGTGCAGGTAAAAAACAAAACAAAACAAATAAAAAACCCAATAATGACATTTTAACTGTTTAAAAGGGTCACTCAAAATTTCAGTTAACTGTTGTCACTATGTATACTCTCAATATTTCTTTCTGTGCATTTCCCCGAAACAAAACAAAGCCAAAGCACTTCAGTAATCTGAATTCTACTGTACAGATATTCGTTATTTTATAACGAGCAAGTAAAGCTAGACCTGAAAACCACAGTAGCCATGGGACTCCACGGATATTACGACAAGTTCATCAACTTCTGGTGCAGGGAATAGGCTGGAGGTAAAAGACAGCAACACTTCCAAATAATTAATACAGCTGCTTTGCATTTAGAAACTGCTTTCCCTGTTGCAGCACTGAGTGCACATTTGCAGGCAGGATGGGAGGAAGAGGGATGTCAGCGTGTTATGGGTGACAGTCCTATAAGAGAAGCAAAGTGACTTGCCCAAGGTCGTAACAATAGCTACAGACAACTCCTAAATGACACATASACGGCCTCACGCAACTTTAAGTATTGGTGGTTCAGCCAGGAGACTGCTCTTCCACCAGCAATCCCAAAGTCTGTAAAATCAGTCACGAGCTGAGCTAGGTGTGAGAGTAAGGTCTTCCCCATTCTCCAGCGTCCAGTCACGCTGCCTCCAGCTAACCCAGGAGCTTGACAACAGCCCCGCTCTGCTGTGCTATGCTAAATGGAAAAAGAAGAGCCAGACAAGATACTGACTTTCACTACTAAAACAGGTTGGGGGAAGGAGTTTTTAAATAATTACTTAAGGCTAGGATGCCCCTCTAGAAAAACCCTAAAAGCTGAGCTGTTTATTTTTCTGCAAGATGCAAGAACAAACACGGTTTACCCCACCTACTTCATATACACCTCCTCCTAGGGAGACTGAAAATGTACTCGCTTACAGAGGCTCTGACAGTCCTGTGCAGATACTATATGTAGCCACAAACAYAATTTTTAAATAGGATAATGCAACGCAGCTCTATAAACACAGATGAAGAACACAGGCACCCAACAGAACAAGGGATAAGTGCTTCTCTTGTGGGCAGGGTCCTTCTGAAAGTACAAGCCAGGGTGAGCCTGCTCAAAGGAGGGCAATGGTGGCAGTAAGCGTTTTTAAAGGACTTGCTTATGTTCCTTGCCCCTCAGTGACAATGCATAAAACTGGGGCCACACACACTTGGAATACAAGGGAGTCTGCTGGTTAATAGCCAAGGTGGTGGATATCATTGTAGCCCTGCATCTCAATATACTTTCCTCTCTCTCTCTCTCTCTCTCTTTCTTTTTCTCCAGGATGAAGATCAGCTTTCTTCCATGGGATCTTCAGAGTACAGTCTGGCTAATAGCACCCTGGAGATTCCTAACATACATAGACGTCCCTATTTGCCAACAAACCGCTCTACAATCTTTGCAAAATCACTGAAGTTTCTCTGAACCTTTCCCCTTGCTTGTTCCAGTAGAAAGAACTTTCAGCCTTGGTACACAGATGCTTACATATACACAGATGCTTAATGTGGTCACTAAACACACGTAAGTGAGTCCTGCAAGATTTTAATAGAAGAGAACTAAGTGTCGAACTCTAAATTGATTTTTAGCTCTGTTCTGGTTCTCTCTACCAAGCATGTCTTGGTCACTCCACTAGAGACAGTGGGGTCACACTGGAAAAACAGTAGTGTAACGCATTGAGTCCACTTATCTGCATTAGGCCWGCCTATGATAAGTGTATTTTAATGCAACCGATTTTACCATTTTATTTCAGTACTTTTATATAAGTGTAATTTTCACAATTTAAGAGACACCAACTGTTAAGAGAAAAAAGCAGCTTTGTCTTTTCTCACCTCCTAGATAATTTAAAACAGTAGCTGTGGCGCAACAACATTTACCACAGTGATTTATAACATAGGACTGACTAGCAGCTCAGCATGTATTGCCAGGCTGGTGGGTGTTTTCAGCATAGAAAGCTGCTACATTTATCGGCAGTTGACAGGTATGCACGATCATTTCATTGAATGAGGTCCCATCTGGAAAACGATGATTTAGAGGTGGCTAATTAAGCCTCCAGCTCAATACTAATTTGTTTTCCAACTTCCTTCACTGCTCCTATCACAAAGGCATCCTGAACTTCAGTTCACTGCTTGACAAAAGCAGAACTGGCACTTTGTGTGAATTACACTTAACTGACATATACGTCCATCTGCAAAACAGACCCACCAGCACACCTTTCAGCAAATCCATTTCAAAACAGATACATATTCTCCGGAAAAAAGTAATCACAAAGATGATTGTCTCTACCTCCATGCTAGTATTGGGGTCAAGGTCATCACACTCTGATTCCTCTGAGCTGTTTGTCTCCTTGTTTGGCAGCATGAAGAGGAAGAGAGAGAACATGAGGTTAGAAGAGAGATTGGTTAGACAGCGCAGAGCAGCACAGGAGTTTGAGCAGCATGGAAATGGGTAACAGCACAGAAAACGTTCTTAAAAACCAAACAGAAACCAAACTAACAACAAAGCAAGAGAAGTAAAGGCAAAGGCATGCTTTTGCCAAAGAAGAGGCAGTGATTCTACAAGTCATTCAGGCAGTAAAAACAGCAAAGGGAGCATCAGAAGGAAGAACTGTGACCACCATGCTGTAGCAACTACTTCCTTCGGGCCCAGTACTACACCGATTTGACTGCAGAGGTGCAGGATTCCTGCGAAGTGGGTGTAAGGTGCATCCAGGTTGCAGTGACAGGGTTCCTCCCTTTGCACATGCCATCTCTATTTCACTACRCTTATAAAGTGGAAAGCCTCCGCAGAGGAAAACACTTAATAATCGGCTCTCCTGGAGAGGGGTGGATCCAAAGTACATGCTCAAATGCTTTCCTGAATCAAGGCTAGGCTTTGGTTGTGTCAAAATCACAAGTGTTTGCTTGCCTCTGTTGTGAGGGTTTGCCCCCAGATAAATGCTGAGCAGGCCTCATGGTCGGATTATAGGGATGGTTCCTCTGAACTGGAGACTAGTAGCCAGGCACCCAGAGCAGAAGATGAATCCCCCCACAGTTCTCAACCTTTTCCATACTGGGAAATCTCAGAGAGAGAGAGAGACAGACACCGACACACACACAGACACACACACAGACACACACACAAAATCCTCTCCTGGCAAGACCACGTCAGAATCTCTTCCCTGTTTCATAATATGGAAAGGAAAAGGTCACTGAGACCACCTCTCCAGCCCAAAGCCCTTGAGCATCTCAAGTTCAGGAACTTGAAATATTGGCCTGAAGACAACTCATCAGCTTCAATGGGGCCATTGTTTCAGCCAGTGGCTTTCTCACCACTGCAGCTGCTCTGATGGAGCTACAGACGAAGCTAGATCAGAGGTCAGTAAATTACTGTTTTCCAAATTTTAAGAACACTTATTTAACCTTATATATATATATATATATTTTTTTTTTTTTTAAGGAAGATTACTTACTTGCATGTGGGATGCCAGGAAAAAGAAAACGAAAAACAAAGGCTGCATTTTATCTTGCATGCAAAAATCCTGCTAAAATGGATACTACAAAAAAAGAAAAAAAAAAGATAACTGAGGTGGAAAAAAAGAAGACAAACCCAAAATCGCTGCCCCCTCCCTCTCTCAGGAGAGGATGCTCTAGGGGGTGAAAAGGATGGGAAGCAGGAGAGCAGCACACAGCTTTCAGATGGCCTTACTCACTTTAACAGAGACTTTGTTCCCCAGAATATCCTTGGATTTACGTGGCCCATTGGCTTCATTTTTGCCACTGCTCTCCTTTTCCGCCCGCTTTCTCATGCGCAGGGTATGCCATGAACATGACTTCCTGTTGTACCAAAAAACGCAGCAATCAAATGGCAGATCATAGTAGGAAGGAAGGATTTGGAAAGGGGAACCAGCATCCACATTTGCGATTACTGCAATACCCTAGAAGGTGAAAGCCACCAGCAATACACCTATCTCAGTTTGAGCAATGAGAGTTGAATTAAAAAAAAAAAACAAACCAAACAGTTCTACAAAGCAGATGTTATGTCACAGTTGTCATTTAAATATATAGAGCAGGAAAAAATTCCCATGATGGAAGCAGGCAACTAGAACTTTATCATCTGGCTTCAGGGACTTTATCTTATCTTGCATTTGTCACTTTTTTTTTTTTTTTTTGGCTAGAGTTAAAAGGTCAATTCAATTCTCAGACTTTTTGATTAAAAGCAAATGTAAGTAAATGAGAAAAGTCTTAATGGAGTACGCAGTAGAGCAAATAAAACAATTTAAGAAATTCAGGGTGTTGCTTTCTACATGTTGCTCAGAATATGAAAAGCTCAAAAATAGAGGGTATATCATTAACTTTCCAAGAGATAAGTAATTTCCTAGAACGACAAGTTCTGCTATGCTTCTTGAGATCAAGAATTTCCCATTAGCAGAACAGTTCATTTTGCCAATCTAGTTAGAGAGGACATCATTTAGTCCATGTTTTTTGGCTACCATCACAGTAGATATGATTTCCAGCACATTTTTCATCCCTCATTAGTGCTCCTATGACCTTACCCTTGGAAAAAAAAAAAAAGAGAGAGAGAGAGAGAGAGACCATGTCACTCTTTTGTAAGAGCAATGCTGTGTTGAAAACAGAAATGGCATATCAAAGCAGACATAAAAATTTAGGAAAAAAGAAAACAGTTTTCAATATGGATTCCATTTGGTTTAAAAAGTGGATAGGTTGGGGGTGGGAGGTGAGAAGGAGTATGTAGTCTAAAGCAGAAAGCTCTCAGAAAAGCAGTGTGATGAGCTGGGATCCAGGTTCAAAGCATCTGCCCACCTTTAAGTCATGCAAATTTGATTTGCATGTTTTAAGCCCAATGTTTCGCACATGTCATGTCTACAGTACCTTGATATATTTTACAAAGCAAGTTGCATGTAATCCAACGATAACCTGCGATGCCAATAAAATGCAGTATGTTAGCAAAGTAGGACTCAAAGGATGCCCCACACAGCCGATGTTTCCCCATGAACAGTGTCCCATTCATAAGCATTTTTTTGTTACACTTTTGCACCTGATTGGGACTGTAAAACAGATCAAGTTAAAAAAAGCAAAACTAATGGCCTCCCAACAGCTGGCCATGTTGACACACAACTGAACTGGTTTATATCAAGTGTTCTTGCAATCAGTGTTAGTGTCTGCACTAGAGCAACACAGTCAAAGTCACAGTGGTGTGTTGGGAACACCTGGCAACTGGCAGTCATGCTCAGGCAAAAGGAGCACCTGCACGTCTCAGGAGACCAGTAGGTCTGTTTTGATATTTGGATGTTTCTGGAGGAGGTCCAAATTAGATACTCAGAGCAAGGGAAGATATCTAACACTTCAGAACTATTACATTTTCTCTTACGTTATGGTAAAAGTCAAAGATGTGGCTGATGGACTCCCCCACTCTGACCTATCAGCAACAACATGGCACCAAAACTACTGGATTGATCATGTATTTTGTGTATAGTATTTGTCAACAGAAGAAACTGTTCTATTACTTGCACTAATAAGTCAACGTGATCTAGCAGACTAGACAGCGCTAAAGATAGTATCTGTACTAGGTCAGTTTTTACCCAGAGGACTCAGATTAGAAATTCCCTCCAAATATCTCATCGGTTTCAGAGCTGATTTAGCTGTTTGAGTCTGAAGACATGAATTAAGTCTTAAATCTCACTGAATGAGGAAGAAAGCAAGAAGTGTAACACATATGTCTTTTGATTCTGGTGCGCCTTCCTGGTCACAATCTATATGACTATACTGCAGAACACATATGACTGCACAGCTGCCATGAAATCAAAGGCTTTACTGGGAGTCTGGTGCTGTGCGTGAATACAAAGGCACATGTGATATTTGGGGAGGAACATGGGAATATTTGTGGCATGTGTGCAAAAGATGCTAAGCAATTCCTCTGGTTTAATATGGAATTCTTACGAGTATTCACCAGATTTTTGACTGTCAAGTAAAGTCATCTTTTTTCATAACCAAAACTTCAGCAGGGATCAAATTATTATTTTTAGTGAATCTGTAACAATATTGCATTTTCAAATCTATTTTTCAAGGCACTCATGTAAGATAATTTGTAGCATACATCATGCATTACATCTAGTCATTTTAGACATCAAAAGAAATCAACAGATATTACTAAAAAGAGGGTTGTACCTTCTGTATTTAATACCAAAAAACCACTTTCTTGCATTAGTCATTTCAAACTGACAAATTTCTAAAAATCAGAAAAGAAAAATATATATCCACACATTTGTTAAATAAGCAACAGAATGTTATAAACAAAACAACAAAAAAAAACAAAAAAGGGTCAAACTAGTTCTTTTACCTCATTAAAACATGCTCATGGTGAAAATTTATTTTACATATTTAAAATAGTACATTTAAAATTAGTTACATTACAGGTACAATGATGAACATTGTGACTATCCATTATATTGCACAACCTGACTTCATCAATATGAGTTTTTCTTTTCCTTTTTTTAAATAGTGCAAAATACTTTATACAGGAATGTACTTGGATGGGGGTCTTACAAACAAAAAAAATATTTTACAAAAGTTACTGCAAACAGAAAAAAAACCCAAACAAAAAAAAATTAAAAAAAAGATACAAGCTGTACAAGGAAATTCCCATAGTCAACAAAATCTCTACTCCTTGAGAAGTGAGCCTCAGTCCAACACAGGGCCTGGTATTTTTTTCTTTTTTTTGCTAGATGCTGTTGTTATAACCAATATATAGATTAGTAACTTAATACAACATAAATATAAGTCCAGTCCAAGCAGGTCCATGTTGGTGTAAAATGATGTAACATAAAACATGCCTTTAACTGTCTATGGTTTTATTTCTTCCCAAAATATAAACAAAACCCTACAAAACAAAAATAACCCAAACTCGAGCTATCCAACATGGCTGCCCGATGCTGCCGACTGACCACTCAGTTTGTTCCAATGGCACTGTAGATAAAAAAAAAAATCAGCAGGATTTCCCTACCATTTGGGTTTTTTTATTTTTTTTCCTCAGAAATTCCACATAGTGCTCCCAGTGAAGCCAACATGGCACTTACTTGATGCTTCCGTCGCTATTATCTGTAGTGGATTTAGTGAGGGGAGCCAAGATGCTGCCGGGGATCCACCCTTCAGCAGCTGGAGAGTGGTCGTTTGCAGGCTGGTACACCAGGAACATATTCTGCTGGTTGATGGCAAGGATCTGAACCACCTCTCCTTGATTCACACAGATCTCATCCTCCTTCAGTGCATAGTAATCTTTAATCACCACCATGGAAGAGGTCCCATTGCATCCTCCCAAATCAGTCTGCAAAAATGGACACAACAGAAACCTTGTGAGCAGGCAGAGCAGAAGAGCCTACCCYTTTCAGCAGCAATCATGACTTCTCATCTCCAGTTTAACTTTACTAGGGAAAAGGACATGAAACACTAATTTAAGTTCACATTGGCAGAAAAAGYTGCAGTAATCTAACATGAACCAGCATCCTGCTTCACACGACAACTTGTTTCAATAGTGATGGTGCCCTAAGAATGCATTCATTTGCACTGTATTACTGATCAACTATTTGTACCAAGTTGAATGGAGGGAAAGACCAATGAAGGCCTACGTTAGAAGCTCAATGTACACTCCTGCATTTCATGATACTAAATACAGGTCATACTTTGGTCAGCTGCAGCCAGCAGCAGGGTCCAAATGCCACGGACAGTTCCTGACTCTCAGGTGGGCTATGTGAAGTCTGGTACATGCATACAAATTATAATCTACAGTTGGCATCCTCTGAGACATTAAGACATGAGAAGGTCGAAACTTCTCTAAACCACCAGAGTAGACCTCTTCAGAATTGGGTGATTTGGAGAATCATTTGGTGATTCTCCAGATTTAGGGAAACCAGAATATTACTGGTGCTGATACTGCAAATGCAGACTCAGTTTACCAAGCCTGCAAACACAGCAGCCCTGAAAAATGCTCCCATCAGCACCACACACTCCAATGTGAGGATCCTAGTTTCCCTGAGGAAATGCTGCCCATCAGGATGCCAGAGCTTTTGTGGACTCCTTTTAATTTCAAAACATAGTCTAAAGCTAACTTCACTGATTACCTATCAAATGGCCTATGAGACAATGCTTTATCAGATAAGCTCAGTACCTTGCTTTGTTCGTACTTGTCTCCGGGTTGTGAGTGTTCATACCCTGTGCTGCCATTGGAGGTAGGTATCTTCAGGGGTGGGAGAGATGTGTTACGGCTTGTAGCCTTCAAAGGCTTCTCAGACCCTACTGGAACAGAAGAATAGGGTCTGCTGTTGGGCTGAGTGACCCTACCGGTCTGGGGCCTCAGCACTGCAGAGCTACTTTCTTTGCGTTGGTACTCTATGGGAGACTGTAGCGCTGCAAAAGAGGGAGAGAATTAGCTACATGCTCTTGGTGACACTGCAAAGGGATGTAGAGAGTTCAAACTGTGTTTCAGTCCAAACAGACACTTTGGCAGTAAAACAAGCAGGAAATAGAAGATGTCACCTCTGGACATACATGGCTGTGTTCACACCAAGACAAGAAGCAAGCATGTTACATTGTACTGTGCATGAACTGAATGCAGCACTCTATGCTGCTGTGAAGACAACTTCTCCAATCAGAGTGGGCTAGAATTTTTGTCATTCATAGCATACATAAGTGCATTTATTTTCTTTGATGCTGCACAAATGAAGCATCATAAAAGTCATCGTGTAATTAAATAAATGAAAGCCTGAATAAAAGAGTCACACCTCATTAACAGTTAATTTTGCTGTAATCAGGAAGCATAGATTAAGACCCATAAATCTCATTTGTGTATTCCCAAGAGAACATGACTAGTAAATTCTTTTCAAACATGATGTATTGGAACTTGGTGCTCTACATACTTTCCATGTTAACTACTTTGGTTCAGGGAGAGTGCTGGAAATGACCAGCAAGTGAGGAAGCATAGATGGCACAAAAGACATTAATCCCAGCAGCCTAGACCTCTCCAGAAAACACTCAGCTCCAAGTTAACATCAAAAGCTGCATCAGATGGCTTCACTAACCTTAAAAAACAGTCAGGTTAGTGAGAGAGAGTATTTCTTAGTCATGGAGAGAGAGAGCTGGGAAAAGGAAGTATAAAATGCCAGACAGTGAAGAAATAAAGAACTTGGTACGTTTGGAGAAGTGATGAGGGATGTGACTCCTGGAGAACGGGAAAGGAACCTATTTGCCTGGGTCAGCCCAGCACCCCCAAATCTGTGGGTTGCTTTTTGCATGTCACGTGGCTTAACTGGATGATTTACAGCAATTAATACTGTGTACATGCACCAGACGAAACCAAATGGAATGCAGAGAGACTAGTCTAGCAACACGCAGGCAGAGGACATAATGTCACAGCATCAGCCCAACCAAGGAACCACAAGAGAATGTCTTTCCCACAAGAGGAAAAAGAAAGAAAAACAAAAAGACTCAGCATCACACAACAGACTCTCTAGAATTCCCCTTCCAGGGAAAGGGAGACTACTCTAACAAGAAATCACTTAGTACCAACAAATAAGAGACTAAACAAATCAAGGAGGATCCCAGATCACCACTTGCTTCAAAAGGACCCACGTTTTAACACAGACCTGTAGTAATCTGAATTATTACTTGGCTCAAAAAACCTAAGCAGTGATCATTGTTCCCTCCTGCACTACTGAAGTTTTGTATTATTACACAACGACTTCCTATTTCACTCACTCACCTCAACTGCAGCTGAACCTGGTTTGGTTCTGTTGCACATCACCCGTTGTGGAGAAGCAAAGTTGGGGAAATCTTTGACAGAGTGACCAATTTTTTCTAGTACATAGAGCATATTAGGCTGCAGGTCTTTAGCACGAAGTCCAAACAAATATTTATTTATCTCAAAACAATCTACATATTCAGCACTTTCAAAGGGAATTTAGTTCATTGTCCACTTGTGACTACTAATTCTGCAGTTAACTCTYACAGTGGTGCCTAGCTCCTATCTTCTATTGAACATCTGTTAGTATTCTCAAAGGCCTCCGGTAAAAATCATTGTCCACATACTTTGTTTCTCTCAAATTCACCCTCTGAAAAYGAACCCTGCCCCCAAATGCCAGCAAAATATCTTAAGAAAAAGTTACAGATCAAATGCATTGTTCATATGAAATATATCTACCACGGACATACTTCCTTTACAGTTAGCTTCTTAGAAGYAAAAGAAAGAACAGCCACTCTAGCCAATCACTTGGTGAATTGTTTGTTTCTCAAGTGTAGCAGCTTTTGTTTTTCCCAAGAAAAAATATGAAAATATTGCAACAAGTTTYTAAATACTTATGAACTGTATATGCAATCGCTGTGTTTTCTATACAGAGCCTTACTCTTTAGGACTTCCATGTTGAAGACATAAAATCAGAGACAGCTTGGGCAAGAACTCACAGTGAATATTTTGTTGTTAAGTTTACACAGCATTGGCTCAGTGTGGATTTAATACGATTTTAAGGACAGAAAACATCTACTTTAATGAAATGCAAAGCTAAAGAACATATTTGAAGATTACTCAGCTTCAATGAGATTACATCCTAAAAGCCACTTAAATTGTTCTGGACTGGACAGGCTCTACTGGATATAATACCATTTTCTTGGATCTTATTTATAGGTTTAAAGTAAATCCTTAAGCCTATGTTTTAATATACATCTATTTTTATTTCTAGCTTTAGAGATACTGAAGATTATGTTCCTAACCCATCAAATTCTGCACTGGCCTCACAAAAAGACAGGCTAGATAGAGGCTGTGAAGAGGCATCACTAGGAAAAGGGACTCACAGGGTAGTAAGTACTGGGGAAAAAAAGAGGACGTGTATTAAAAATAAACCAATGACCAAGAAAGATGTAGAAGGGATACAAAACCACTGCAGTAGTGTCTATGGAACTCTCACTAGGTTTAACAGATCTTCTGTAGCTAACCATTACTAGAACTCGTTTTCATTGCAATAAGGCAGCACCCAAAGGCTTCTGTACTGCCACAAATCAGGCGAGCTGTGATACTGTGACAGGATTTCTGTTTGCTTGAGAACTCAGGCTGCTCACCTCACCAATTCCTTYTGAGAATCCTTTTATCGGTGGCTTTATGAGTACCTTTCAATTCCGAGTCATGAAAATCAAGTATCACGTTTTGCACCCTATCAGTAGAAGAATTTCCCTTCTCAGTTGCAGTTTTTGAATTGTCACAAACACAGTCTTTTGCCTGTAACACTTTCCCACGTAGCTTTTTAAAAGTAAAGCTAAACTAAATTAACATTTTGAAAAGACTATGAAAAACCTTAGAAGAAAATCTTTGTTTTCATTTAAATGAAAGAGACTCTTTTCAGATTTTGCAGCCAAAAAACCCACAAAATAACCCCCAAAACCAGACATACAAATAAAAAAGCTAACATGTTKTGCAAAACACATTTCATTATAGATGACGTATTAAGTTTTTAAATAAAGAATTCTTTTAATGTAAGCTCAGACTTCTTAAAAAAGAAGCTGTTTTGAAACGAGTAGCATAATTTTGAAAGCTTCCAAAGAAATCACTCCTACCGCATTGCTCCAAACAAACAGAAGATACTATTTCAAAATTTTTCCTTTAGTCCTCATTCCTTCTCTTTCCTTCATCCAGTGAGTGAGAACAAGCTAAAATTGTTAACTGAATTTGAGCCATTTGTATTTTCAAAATTCACATTTCTAATGAATATTAAAAAAATCTTTTTTWAAAAAACAAACAGCTTGAATTTTAAATATTATTTCAAACCACCCCTAAACTATTCCTGCACTATAGYTGAAAATTTGAGACAGAACCTATTCATTCACAACTCTTAGGTTTATTAGGAAAACAATCCCAGACATCTCCTTGTCCCCTCGCTTATTTTTTTGTCAAAAGCAGCTGCTGCTCAGAGGAATTTGGACCTGAAAAAGAGTGGATGGCTGGGCAGCCTACATCCCACCTCATGTYCTCAGCCATAGCACACTGTGGCATTAAACAGGAGGTTCCGGGGGAAAAGGCTTGTTCTGACCAAGCAGCAGATGTTGTAGAGATCCAATGGCAACCTAGCTTTGGCTCAGTCTTGGAAAAGGATTAGATTTAAGATCTTCCTGTAGAATGGAAAGCACCAGATGATATAGTCTGCAGAGCCCCGTATTTTTAAAGGATCTTGTACAAAAAGACTGCCACAACATGCTGTCTAAGGGAGGGCCTTCAGACCAGACTGTGAACCTGGCTGATCTACAAGGCCAAACACACAGCAATCTGACACCTATTTAAGCAGGGAGCTGCAAAAAACAGCCCACAAGATATCACCACTGGAGCCAAGCCAGAGCATCCCATAGCCTCTGACATGAGATGGGGCTCCAGCAGCTCCCAGTGCAGCTCAGCGTGGGCTTGCCTGACCCCTCTCCCATCCTGTCTGGCCGGGCAGACCCAGCACGCAGGGTCCTTTGCACAGTGGCAGTGAGCTAGCCTCTGTCAGAAGCCCAGATATAACTTATGAAGACTCTTTCACATGTATTTTGTGGATTCCATTGGGTCCAGTGCTTAATGACAGGAAGATTAGCCCCTTCTCTTAAGGATTTTCCTTAGGAAGAAGTTGCTGCATGATTTTTCGCAGAGAGGGACCAAAGATGTAAAGACTCTAAAAGCCTGTTGTGTTTGGGATTCAGTGCAATGACCGTGTACATACCATTTAGGAAATCTCTTTGTGTGTCCAGGACTTGGTTGATGTCCTGTACCCAAGCTTGCTGAATTTCTGGATTAGCAGCCTGTAAAATGACTCTCTCTGATGTTTCGCGGCTCATTAGAGCAAACTTGCAGGGATCATTGTCCACGTTTTCTTCAATGATTAAGTAATTCATCTGCAACAAACCAAATTAAGCATATGTTACTCAGCATTACTCAGGAATTGGAATAAAATTACCGTACAAAGTTCCTGAAAATGACTAATTGAATCCCATACCAGACTGTCAGATCGTAATCAGAAGAAGTTGCCTCATCTAGGTTTAGGCTGATAAATTTTAAGCCTAAATATGATGCTTAATAAAGCTGTGACAGATATAGCAGACATCCATCTGCCTTGTGTTGAATTACAACTTCTATTTTAAGGTAACATAAGGCTGAATGGTGTGCTAAAAATTCACTGTATCTCATGAAGAGTTAACTACTCCTACTAAATAAAGTCTGTCATTTCTCCAGTTTAAATTAGTGTTTACATTTCTTATCCTCCATGGGAAAGAAATTCTCAGTCATTAGAATATTTTAAAAATGGAATGGATAGTATACAAAGATACACCAAAAAAAAGACAATTCTCCACTGATACTCTAACAGATCTTTTTATTTCTAGCAGATTACATGTCATCTGTGTACAACCACTTCACTTGAACGTAGTCACAGATACTCTTCCCGGAAATCTCACAGATGGTGATTTCAGTTACTGTCCTGTAGGATATCTTRTACTTGCGAGGCTTCTAAGTCTACTGACTTCTCCTGACAGTAAAAAAGAATAGCTTGGCATAGCTGAGCAAACATCTGCCACACATAATCTTCCACTTCCCTGCTATAGCAGGCAATTTAGTACACTTAACAAGGAGGAGTTATCTTACAGTGCAGCAACTGAAACTCTCATCCCTGAGACCTCCAGAAAGAGTTAGTGGTTTACAGGCAAAATAAAAAGGCAGTGGGGAGGATGGACAGGGAGAGGGTTCTTCCTGATAAAGGTAGACAGCTCCAAAGATTAAGGTGTTTTGAAAGCCTGATAGGTGTCCAACTGTGATGCATCCAAGAAGGAATGTGCTATTTCTGAATGTTAACTACCTCACTGCATAAGGAAGAGTTCTTTGTTAATGTAGGACATTATGATAAAGCTTCTGTCAGTCTGAGCAAGACAGTCCTTGGAGAAAAATATTTGTGAATCTTATCTCCTTGACAGACCAGAATGGCTGCATTTGAACTTCAGTCACATGTACCTCTGACTCTAAGCCTCAGTTCTCAGCCATGACTGTTGACAGAGAGGAAACAAACAGGACCTAAGGTGCTGGCTAGGTCCTTCTATTATGTGGGAGGAYGTCAGCAGCAGTGAAACATCCTTCATATCTCAGGGAGTGTCTCCCACCGAACTGGACAACGATGGCTGCATATGATATCAAAGACCTGCCACAAGATAGCTAGATAGGTCCTGATTATTGCTGCAACACTCCTTTCAACTTGCCCAGCAGGAYCTTGTCAGGACTCAAACAAAGGTCAAGGAAACTTGGTCCTAGCTGACAAGTAAAGTTGCCTCAACCTCCAGTTCCTGAACTCAGACCAGACGTGACCTCTGCATGCTTAGTTTTAGGCCTGAGATATGAAAGGACAAGTGATAGGGCAGCCTTTTTACATGACATCTCTGAAAAACTGCCTCTCGCTAGGGAATCATCCAACCAAGGATGAGGCTCCACTGCAAGGACACGATTCCCATGACGGCTATGAGGCCAGCAGGTAAGAGCTGATACAGGGGAATGGTCCTACTCCGCTGTGAGGTAGATTTCATCTCTGTGGGAAGGACAACAAAAATGCAAAAGCAGTCAGAAGCTCAATAGCTAGAGTGGGAGGAAAAATTCAAGTGCTATTGGCATACACACTCTGAACACCAGTGGGGGAGATGCACATGGACCCACAGGCAATCCCACAGTAGGCGTAGGCACTCAAAAGGAGAACAAGCAGCTGCCAAATGGAAGAGGGACTGCAAAATTATCACCCAAAAAAATATTAAAGTAATGCAGGCAGTGGGAAAGGCATTGCTTTCACACACTGTTTAACTAAAAAAGCAACTYGTACCCTTGAGGCAAGCTAATTTTATTGACATTAGAAGAGATTTATTTTTCTCTCTTTGTCTACAATATACAATTCAGGAATTGTTTCCTGCAGATAAAAGACTCATTGTTATACACACAATAAACTGAAGTAAAAATTATTCCAGTTATTTTCATCTCCAAATTTAATCATTATTTAAATCAGAAATAAGATAAAATCAAAGCTGATCATCTAAATCAAGTTTATTTTTTATTTGTGCACTTTAGGTTTTCTCTTTACAGCATATTATTTGGTTGGAAACTATTAAACATACTGACTTGCAACTGGATATAGGCTTTGCAGTAAATGCTGGAGTTTCTGCATTTACTTTATTAAAGCCATGAAGATGGCTTTACTTCAGTTAATATACCATTTATTATAGATTTATTCACTTATGTATGGTACAGGTACATAATTTCATCTGATATTGTTCTATTTCATACTACTCTATCATTCAAAATTCAGAGCAAACACAATGCATTCTCTCACACCTCTTTCTAACCTGTATCTTTGAAAAGAAAAAAAAGGCTTCTTCAATCCCTGACTGTCTTTTTGAAAGAGCAAGACTTTCAAATAAACCAGTGATTTTGTTCCTTCTGCAGCTGCAGCAAAGGCTGTTCTACCAAAAGAGGTCTAGCATTCAGTAACCCTCAATACTATTTCATAGGTTAACTTTGCATTTGTTACACCAAGCTATTTCCAGTCCTAGCTGTTCTTCTTGGAAAGATTATTTTAAAACAGAAGTAATTCTTAACACTTTCTTTACAGTTTATTTGGTTTTATAATTCCTCTTATCTAATCTTCTATTACTATGTGTGTTTTTGTTTGTTTTTTGGAAATAGTTCTGTCTTTTTGCAACATACATATTTGTACTAGAAGTCCTCCCCACATTACAGAGAGTATTTCCAGTAATGTCACATACAGGCTTAGCTCTGACTTACTGCGAGGCCTAAGATAAGTGTTTTAGATGTTACACCTTCCCCCAGCTTTCATGATCAGACTTAAAAGCAACTAGTATTCTTACTTTGACTACTGCAAGACTTTTAACAATAGCTATTCATTCAGAGCTACAAGTGATAGAGGATCTGCCATGGCTGTGCTTCGTGTAAAGATCACCCAGCAAATTTAGATACACAGCAGTTTATTTAGAGATACTGCTCTTAAATGGCTTCTGATCCACTGAAAGGTAAATGCAAATGCTCTTGGTAGATTATTGCCCATCTTTGACAAGACTGACCAACCTCACAGCACAGAAAATTGATACAATTGCCTTACCTGACCATCAAACAAGACTTGCCTCTTCCGTTCTATGTCTTACCTTTATGCTTTTCTTGAACATGTATCCCGGTGTTAAAGAGCCTTTTCTAAGCAGTTCACTGAAGATAACTATTTGCTCAAAGAGAAAAACCCTGCGCTCCTTCGGTCGAGACTGAACTCCAGAATCCTGCTCTGTTACATAGAAGGTATCTTGCTGCAGCAGCTTTCCTTGAGCTGTCAGCTTGCCCTGAGAAGCAGACAAGACATCAACATTACAAACCCTGACGCAGCATGGTCCCATGAGACATCTGCTAAGTTTCACTCATTTCAAGTTTTCTGAATAGCACTGAGTTCACATGCAACATATTCCCTCTAATTTATCAAAGCAGAAATCTTTTAACTCAAGAGCACAGTTTAAGAAAAATAACACAGATTTTCTTTATCCTCATTGCCACTGGATGCGCATACAAAACCAAAAGCATCAGGTCTCAACTACAGTGTTTTTATACTTACTTTCAAACACTGTTCCCATTATGTAGTTCATATTACTATAGCGCCTTGAATTCTCTCTAATCATGTACCCTCTATACCTCCCCAAATAGTAGTTATTGGCACAACACCTCTGATTATGCAAAACAGGACCTACTTGCTTGCAGCAATGCTATGATGCATAGGGTGGTAAGACATGCTTGACTTCCTTTTGGAGATAAGGCATCTTATCAAGAGTATCAAAGTCTACACTAGCTCGGTTACAAACCACAAGTTATAACTGCTGGGGTTATAACTTTCAAGTACCCTCCTTGACGTTGTCAAACCCAGAGCAAGCTATTCACACATTAATGCTACACGATCTTTCTAACAGGCAGAGTAGTCTGCTTCAAGGTTTATTTTGCTCTGGCAGGAACCATAAGAAGTCTAATTCAAGCTTGCAGAAGCTTTTACAGGCCTCATATTTTGAAGAAACAACACACGGACTGTTGCAAATTTACAATGACAGGTATATCCTCCTCTCCACCTTAAATACCTCACCAAAGCATGCAGTTCACCCCTGGAGAAGAACAAAGCACTATATAAACTGCCTGGAGTAGGGCAGATTATACAGATGACCAGAGAAAGATAAAACACCTTTCCTCGCCTTAAAATCTTACCAGAAGCTAGCTGTCATTACAAGCAGAACACAAATGCATACCTCAAAGCCTTGGAGACGGCCCAGGTTCATCATGTCATTGCAGCGTTTTGGTACAAGGCACATTAATTCAACTGCTTTCTGTTAAGTAAGAACAACGTTGGATTGTTGAAAGAAAATCAGAGTGACTCTAAAAGCAAAGTATCAAATGATAAATTTCAACAGCTTGATCACTGCTAGAAGTTATTCACAGTGTGGCCCTCATGCAAGATTTACAATTACATCCAAAAGAAGACAGGTAACTGGGCCAGTTTTAAGGCAGAGTTTACTTCTGCCTTAAGCTAAAGAAAAATAAGAAATTTAAACTATCAGTAGGATCTTCAATTATTGCCAAAGGAATACTGAGGATCTCATTTTCCATCTAAAATTCTATTAGATTATGTAGCAGTACTGTCCAGGACATGAAAACATACCTCTATATCAGAACACTCCAGACCAGCTTTTTCACTGTACCTCAGGAAGTCCTAGAGAAAACACAAAGGTTTGCAGAAAGAGAAAACACAACATGCCACTTGAAAAAGAAAAAGCCTATTTAGCATGTTTTTTATGTGAACGAACTTGCCAATATTAATAAATTCTTCTTCAGAGGTTGCTGAATGTTATGAACCTTTCATAGATATGTAAAAGGAGTGCGGATGATTGCTGAAAATACCACAGAAAGAGACAAAGCTCAGCTTAGCCCTTCAGCATGCTGATTTGGTCCATGTTTTAAGCCACAAGACCACACACACTTGAGGATATTTTTCTTTTCCTTTTGGTACTTCAGGCAACATGCCACTGTCTCTTTGCAAGTGTGCAATTACCAAACTGTGGGCTGATGGCAGCCTACTTGAAACTAGTTTGAAAAAGGGAAGAAGCCAGCTCAGACCCCGATGCTGCTGAAGATTATAGGTTATGTTTCAGACATGCCTTATTTTAGGTATTAGCTTGAGACCCATACGGCTGAAATTTCAGAAATGAAGAGCATTTGGCATTGTGAATGAAGTCAGTAGAAGCCAGAATGGCCAGATTCCTTGCAAAAAAATTACCATGAATTCCCCAAATTTTCAGACATCAGAATAATCTGGATGTAAGTTTCTCATGGTAATTTGAAAAATATGAAAGATATTCAGAAACTGAGGCTATAGTGCTTATTAGAAATATATGCCTCTATTCAGTACCAAAGAATGGCTTTATTAACACTCTTGTGCGTCTTTATTGTCGTTTTTAAAAACTGAATAGAACTTTGCTCTGGAATTTCAGGAGGAAAAATCCTATCTGAAGTTTACTCTTCTATAAAAAAAAATCCAATAGAAAATTTTTAAAAAATCTTTTGAGTATCATCAATTACAAACTGCTTGTACAGATAAATGCCCTTCTGCTCTCTGGACATCTTTCGTTGGCCTCTGTCATTGCAGACCAATGTATGAACAGACTCCTCCTTCCTTTCAGTTTGATAAAGTCATTCTTCAATTAAAACTAAAATTAATTTAAAATAACAGTATCTAATGCAAGATATAGTTTATTCCAAACTGCATCTTTCCACTCACCTTGAGAAGAAGTTGATATTTAGTTATTCTTTGAATAGGCTTGATCAGAAAGTCACTGATGGTTAGCCGTTGGTTTATTTCCTGTTGAACCTCCTAAAAATATGGAGGATTAAAACAATTTTAAATAATCACAGAGTAAGAGAGAAAACATGATAAAATATCTCAGCAGAGGCTTATTTCTGCAGAAAGTTGGCCTGTTCTTAATCTTCTGTTTGCAAGAGGGAATTTTAGAGGATTTAAAAATCTGGCATATCCTATTTAGGCAAAGACTGGATAAAAGTCATGACGGAGCTGGAAGATGTTCTAAAGCAGAGGATTCTTTCCCTCTTTGAGCTGACCAAGCAATGCTGCAAGATCTGCAGACTGCTCTTCCCACTACAGCGGGGATTTGCTCACAAACAAGTCCTGCAGAGCATGCCTTGTGGCCTTGGGTGAAATGAAACATCTTTCCCTTGTTAAACAAGCTTCTTTCACAATTATATCTAAATGTGTCTAGTCCCAAGATTTCTTGAAACAGAAAAAGTTATTGGGAATTTACGGGAGGCACTTCCCAGCTCCACCAACTTCACCCTCCTCCCCTGTTTAGAGACTACAAACTAAAAAGTCTGTTTTAGTTTGGACAGATATCAATGCAGTAACTGCTAATTAGAAATTAACAACACGAGAATGAGACAAATGGAAGAACTTCTTTTCCCAATAGGAGAGTCTTCAGCAGCATCAAAACCTTCTAGAGTTGTTTTAGACAAACAGCATAGGTTAGGTTACAGCATAGTCTACGTGATTAGGACTCACAGCTGTAAATAGCAATAATATATAATGAGCCATGCTTACCTCAAAATATGCCTCATACTCAGCTACTATGTATTCAGATCGTGGCTTGTTCTGGCAATATACCACATACATGTGTAATCGCCGCTCCTATTAAAGAAAGATGCAGAGTAGCCTGGTAAGATATTGGCTACCATTCTGTTCTGCTATTAAAAGCTGGCAGAAAGATGCTAAGATGTTCTGCCTCATCTTCTTCATTTTTGGTTTAATTAGAGATTTAGTATGCTGAAGTAGAAAAATAAACTACTGGTTCTAGTTTCTACTCCTGCACCTTACGAAAGGGGAAGATTCCACAAGGGCAGCCAGTTAATCAAAAGATGTTCTTCCCACACCGGCAGGTCTGAAATTTGCTATAGGGTTCTACTCTGGCTAATATCACAAAGACTATGTTAGTCATAGCAGTCAGCAAGCACTTCTCATAATTATATTTTTGCAGATATCCATGGCCACATGTATTTTTTTTTGTTCCAAAAATAGTAAGTCTGCATGAAGACAGTGATGGAAATCCAGCTGCTCACTGGAGATACATAACTCTAAGGCTGCTTTGTCTTTAAATTAAGTTGTAGAAATAGCAAGTTAACACAAGCAGGTATTTTCAGGAAGGAGCCATCACAATCTAAAAGTCAATTACAGTAGAGATTGGTAACAAAGTAAAACTTACATGCTTAATAAAAAGCTGTGCTAAACGGTCATGTTCTTGAAGACATTTTTCCAGTTCTGCCAGGAAAAAGCTGAAAGAAAGAATATTGATATTTCAGAAAACTTCTTTAGGTCATCCCAGCAACAAGCCAGTCATCCCTCCAAAATATATGGATGCAATTTTAGTGTTAGAATTCAATAATAAATGAAATGTGAAGCTTGGCTTCAGCCCTTAATGGCAGCATTTCTAAAACAAAAGATGAGAGCTGCAAAGTCTCATCCTGATATCTATCTACTCTTCTTTGCTATTATTCCAATAGTGGTTTCAATTTTTAAAAAGTGCCAATTATTATCTATTTGCAAGAGTTGCATTCACTCACTGAAAACTCCTAAAGCAACACTTTTCCAAACCTCAAAACACTTGTGAAAACTCAACTGAAGCTTCACCAGGAGCTCTCAGTTGCATGAGCAGATTTGGAGGACTGATCAACATGAAGAGCGACATAAGCTTCCACTTGAAGAAGCAGTCCAGAACGCTTTTTGATGGTGGAGTTTTGGCATACTCTGTTTTTTTCACTATTTCTCTCTATATTACTGTTATTTACACTCATAAATGCAGTCTTTATCTTGACCTGCAGCTTAGCAACTTCTAGCTTGAATGCCCTTTCCAAGAATACAAAGAAATGCCTGAAATTGAAATAGAAGCATCTAAACTATAACGCTGGTAGTTTTTTCTAACTGCTAAATCCTGACAATTTTCCTTTCCATGATCTTCTTCTGTACTGCAGAATTTCTGTCTCAAATGCCTCCATGGATGTGCTACCATAGCCAGATTTGGGAAGAGGATGTGCCAGGAATGGTCTGGTCCCAAGAAAATCCAAGACCTGAAGGGAAGATGCATTCTGGACAGCTGTCTCAACTAAACAGCCCTATCACTACCATCACCTATAGCTACTTCCTCAGTTCTATGTAAATGTCAAACCCATCTGCATTTAAAGAGACTTCTTGACCTAGATATGCAGAACTAACTAAAAATAGTGCATCCCTTCCTGTATGTTAGAGAAACCTCCTATCATAATAATAAAACAATGAATGGCACCAGCAAAAACACTCCATTGCTGGCACAAACTTAATATACACTGAGAATTTTTCTGTAGTTTTTGCTGAGCAGGGAGGTTGGACTAGATGATCTCCAGAGGTCCCTTCCAACCTTACTGATTCTATGATTCTTTGTGCTCCAGGAGCTACTCTCAAAACATAAGGGCAGGCCTAGGCTATGAGATAAGCACTGGTGGGACACTTGATGGGAAAGACACTATTTCCTTGGTGAGGGAGATGTACAGAGCAGAAGGAAGATCTAGCCCGCTGTCTATATCTCAAGTTTGCACATGCATTTTCAAGTTCTAGGAAACCCGAACTGCAGAGTATTTCTGAACAGCAGAATTGAAATGATGACTGCATGGTTCATAACCAAGACAGTGCTGTTCATAAGGTTACAGTGAAAATGATCCAGGGCTTGAAGAAGCCTCTTATTTTCAGCAACTTTTTAAAAGCTACTTGTATTGGGACCGAATGAGATGTTACAGGAAGAGAATTCTGAACTCAGAGTCAAAAGCACCAATGAGGCCAAAGCCTGTCAGAGCCTCTGCATGAGAAATATCTTGAAGGTATTTGCATTTTATCAACTATTAGTAGTGACCACTACTGGTGTGGTCAGCCTTCTTGACCCTATCAGCTGCAAGTGATGATCTTCATGTCACAGAAAACTGCAAGTTCAGGTGGCAAGACATATGCCACAAACCTCAGTAAGCCAAGGAGAGGAAGGTGACATAGAAGTAGTTCATACATAGGAGGGAAACCATGACTGTCCAGAATTGCTACTGCTCAATGGCGGGATGAGCCTACAGTTGTGACCCAAACAACTCAGTAACGACAGCCTCAGCAGCTTTTCTGGGGATCCACAAACAGCTGGGAGCTGTTGGAGCCACAGTTTGATCATACGAATATTTTTCCCATGGAGAATCTTGTGGCTCCCTAGAAAGCAGTGGAAGAGCTACTGGCAGCACAGTGCTGACACACATCAGACTCTTTCGAGTATACAACCACATTTCTGTTGCACTGACCAGCACTCCTGGAAGAGCTTGAGCCAGCGTAAAGCTGTATCACAGACAGTACCACAGATGATCTCGCATGAAGCTATGGAATACAAAGCTAGCTCTCCAAAACCTTTTGACTCAAACAAGGAGTTTATGTAGGACTGATGTGATGCTTTGCATCAAGCCGCCATGCCATTTTTGGTGGAGTACACAGAGCCCTAAAGCAGGATCTAACATATTGTGAAACTATAGCTAAAAGCATAAGAATTAGAATCTCTTCTCAGGATCCAAGGCAGCCATAATTTTTGAGGCTATTAAGCAGCACTTAAAAACCAAGAGAAAGCACTTTATGTGAAGTAACATTCATTCGAAGTTCAGCCTTAATGACCCGCTGATGTTCAATTCAAAGCAACTTAAACGTACAGACTTTGTACACACCAATCCGTTATGCATGTGTGGTTAGAAAGGCTCTTAAAAAGAGACAAAAATCAAAAACTTACTCTTTATGCCAGTCATAGATCTGGTGAATATTGCCAAATACTATCTTGTCCTTCCCTTTCATCTCTTCAGAAACTCCTTTTTCCTCTATCCTCTTCATGAAGCCCTTTAGGATAAGTCATCAGTGATTAGCAAAGTGACCACTTGAAGGGGGAGAACAATTACATTCCTTTTTTTTTTTTTTTTTTTTTTGAAAAGGTAAGAGTTTAATGTCAGGATTTTTTTTGATTTGAAAGTGCTTAAAATACCTTTTGTACAATTTAAAATCAGAAACTCTTCTAGATACTTTAAATTATATGGTTTGCTCAAAAGAACATTCTCAAAGATTTATTCTGAATATCTACAATAGTCATACAAACCTCTATTAGATGTCACTTTGACAAGCTCAATTAGAAGATAAAAGTTAAGCAAAAGAAGTTTATCAAGCTCTTGGCTTCTCTGGTAAGCTGAAAAAGCCAAACTCTTCTATTCATCAATAGGAGTATTTTGTGGGAGCACAAAGCCATGTGTTAAGTTTGAAGAATCAAATAAATAGGATTTCTCATATCTCCAGCGAGTTTCTTTATGAGCTTTTGGAGCACTGCAGCCCTGTCAGCTTAGTCAGTGGAGCATGATGCAAGCAGGTGATAACACCAAGGTCTTCAAGTTTGGAAGCTCTTGAAAATCACTATTAGATGGGCAGTTAATTCTCCCTGTACTAGTGAATGCCATAAGCATTCCTGAAAGCCCACTTTATTCAGGTGCCCCCAGTTCTGAGGCCTTGTTCAGAAACAAACCAGAACCATGTGTGTGTGGTGTCTCTGACAGGTAATCCCTAGGGATCAGCCAGCTCTTCACAAGTTGGAAGCTTCCAAAACTATGATTCTTTTTCAAAAAGTGGACAGAAAACCTCCCATAACCACTATTATTTGTCTCAAGTGTTTTGCAAACAATAATCCATGAGCCACACATGCACCTCAGCACAGATCCAAAACCCAGCCTCCAGGAAGATATTCCAACACAGAGTTCAGTCTGGGTGCAAATTCAAGTACAAGCGTGTGCTACCACTACTCAGTACTGATTTGGAGTAGGATTGCTGCGTGACAGCACGGAAAAAAAAAAAACAAGTTTAAGGAGCATAAATTATCCTCCACCTCTCAAGTTTGCACTACAGCAGAATTTGTCTAAAGCGGGGTAGCCAAGAAAAAAAATCTTTGCACACTTGACTTGAAACCTAAAACACAACATTTGTTAGATGGAAACATAAATGCTTTCCAAGGGCATTTTTTTTTGTTTCTGTCAACATGAGGAGACCATGGAAGCAGTGTGCAAAATAAAGCACTATCCTTCTCATGTTGCAATTTTTTTGTATGTTGTCACTTTTCTGCATGGTTGTCTTTAGCGGGAAAACATTTAACTTAGCAGGGTTTATTTCAGCTTACCTCCACAACAGTTCCCAAGTCTTTAACATAGTCTTTTTCAGTCTGTACCAGCTCATTTAAGACAAACCTAGGTTAAAACAGAACACACAGATTTTGAGCACACCGATGTTCCTATTTGCTCCTTTGCCACATATTAGCTATCAACTATCATCAAAAAACCACTGTCGTTCCAGGTCACGTAACGCTACTCACTCTCCACTGACTTAGAGCTCAATGGAATGAAAATGACAAAAACATACTGCTTCAGGCCACAGTTGTTTTAATTCCCTCAACCAGTTTTTCTCCCCCTCTTTCCCCCCACCCTGTGGCAGGATGGGGCTAGAGCAGCATCACCATCAGCCTTGAGCTGCCCTTCCCCGTCCCCCTCTCCTTGGCTCCCCCCACATGCAACCCCGCTGGTAGCTACAGAGGCATTTTCCTGGTCCATTACGCAGCAAGTAAGAGGGTTTTTTTCTCCCCTCTCAGAGAGTACTTCTTGCCCCAGATCCTCTGGCTTTGCCCAGGATCCAGCAGTTCAGTTTTAATTTGGAAGCATCAAGCGCTAGGCAGACAATCCTCCTCTCCTCTTTTTAACAAAGAACATAATCTTTCAGACTAGGTAATCTGCATGTGGGAGGCGAACGTTTTATGCTTGTTTCCGACCTGGTAATCCCGGGAAGGAGACTCATCTGATGCACACAAACAACAGCGAGCTCAGAAAGCCCCTCCTTCGCAAGTCCAACCGGCTAATCACATCATGTTCTTCTGAGGACAATTTCAAAAAGTTACAGCTCGCTGCAGACAGTTTTCCTCTCAATTACGCCAACACACAGATTTGGCGCGCGAGGAATAAACGCCGCCCGTGCTCAGGCTCGCCGGGCGCTCGCAAGGCTGACGGGAGGGAGGGCGGCGTTCGCGCCCAGCACGCTCCGCGCACGGCAGTCGGCAGACTGACCCGCCTGAAACGACAGGGCTGAGCGCAACSCGCGCGGACGTAACAGCCTGGGTACAAATTTGAAGGGAGGAAAAAAGRAAAAAAAAAAGGAGACTGGCATTATAAGAGACTCAGTTATGAGAGGCTACTGAGAAAATAAACCTTACTCTCAGTTACGCTGCAAAGCAGGCTCAGCTGGGAGAGGAAGGCGCGCTGTGCTTCACTGGGCTGGCTCCCAGCTGCGGAGAGAGTTACAGCAGCCCCACGTCCTCTCCTGGATGCCACCTCGCTTCCTTCASGCGCCTCGTGAGCCAGCGGAAAACCCCGGGCTGTTCTCAGGGGTGACCCGTGCCATCGCTGGGGCAGGGGAGGGAGAGGGCACCCAGGCCAAGCAGGCAGGCTTTTGGCTGCGACGCGGCGGCAGCCTCCGCGCTCCCAACGCGCTCCTCGCTCACGCAGGGCGGAGGAGACACTCAGGCAGGCGGCAGCAGGAGGTGAAACGGCTTCTTGTTCATTTAAGAGGAGTGAAACCCGCCCCCCTCGCCAGCAGCCACGGCTSGCAGCGGCGATGCCGGATGCTCGTGCTCTCAGAAGCGCCCTGCCAAGTTGTGTGCCTGGGTAGTAAACACAGACCGGGCGAGAGGCTTCTCTTCTACACAGCGGCGGTGCGTCCTGACCAAGCGCACGTGGTCCAGCCCCGTCCTGCTGGCTGACCGACCCACCTTGTGCAGGGCTGCCACATTTCCTGGCGCAGAGACAGSCCGCAGCCAGCGGCCTTTTGCCCACGCTGCCAGCTCGAACCGGCCACATTGCTCCCCGCAAAACCATGCAGCTGTTCAGAGGCTGGGGAGAGGATAGGGAGGACCTCTCCCATCTGCCTGCCATCTCCCCCAGCCGTTCTCTGAAGYCTATCTGACACAGGACCCTAAAGTACTCCCCAATCCTAAGTTTCTTAAGAGGTATGTTGCCAAATATTCAAGTGTACTGACCCTTACTCACCTGACAACAGAGTAAGGGCAGGCAGGAAGTAACTCAGAAAGTGCCTGCACTAGTCACCAGAGGGGACTCATTACCCAGTTGCATTTAAAACAGCATCAAGGAAAGAGCCTTCTCACCTCCAAATACATTTGCATAAGAGTAACTTGGTAACTCCACATTAAACCTATGCTGAAAAACCTTACTTGATGAGAAATCCCCCTACCACTCACGGCAATGCAGCAATAAAGGCTGATGGAAGAGAGGTTTCCTAACATAGTGGCTCATTGCTGCCACGCACATGTTGCCAGACACACAGGAAATTACCGCCCATGCCTGTGCAAGGCTCCAACTGCTGTTTTGTGGGAAATGGGGGTCACAGCTCGAGTTTGGAGTGCAGCTGCCTAATATGGTTATGGAATTAAACCGAGCGCGTCACACAGATACAGAACGCAGACACAAAGGAGCTGGAGAGGAGACAGATGTCTTGTGCTGAAAGCCACTAGCAGGTGCTCCTAAACATCCTGGTGTTTAGGAAATGTGGACGGAGGCAGTCACTAATTAYATGTAACATGCTGCCAGTCCCTCTGCCAGAAGCGTTGCAAGTTACGAAGTGTTGCTGTATTTAGCTGCGTTTACAGTGGCAAAGGTCTCTGCACTCACACTGCAACCTGCAGTCACTTGACAGTTATCTGATTAATAAATTGCTACCAGAGAGACCCAAGAACTTGTGGCACGGAGGAGCTTTCAGGGGATGGACGTGAGCAGAGTTGCTCCTTAGGAAAGGCCAACGGCTGCCTAGCAGAACAACTTCTCCCATTCAGAAACACAAGKGTCATGCCCTTGCCTGTTGCTGTGAGCATGTCCAGTCCCTCTCTTTATTGCTTCTTTGGCTTCCTACAACAAACCACTCAAAAAATGAGGCTTTCACAGTCCTGTGACACTTTGCTCCTGCTTCCCCTTCTACTCTTAATTATTTCCTTTTCCTCTGCTCAYTTAGTTTCCTTCCCCTGCTTGGCACCTTTCCCAAATTGGCTGCTCTTCTTCCACCTTAGCGTAGTCCACTGAGACCTGTAGGTACTGCTACTTTTCTCATCCCTGTATCATTTAGTTAGACAATTTAATGCCATCATTGTTAGTGACGAGGCTTTATAAAGAAAACAGCCATCTGATCTTTTTTATAATTCTGATTCTGTGATTCTGTTCCTTCAACTCTGTGTCCTTCAGGCTGACCAAGCATTTAAAATATGCCTTAAAGTTGACAACATTTCAAGGCACGAGTGTTATTTTTGTTACATTTATGGGACTATATAGATAATYAAAAAAAAAGACTTTCCTGAGCTCCACTCAATTACCATGTACATGAATAGTTTTCAAATAAAACTTTCTCTTCAGTGGTATGTTCACACTATGAACACATCTGAACTCTGCCTCCTTCTTTGCAAGCAACTAGAGCAAAACATCTTCATCTCATTCAAAAAATTCTAATAAGATTCTCTGCCCTTTTCCTTGAAGGTAGGTCACTAAGTCAGCACTATATTCCCCTTCAAGAGTTGATTTCACCTCTGGCAACTCAGCAATGACCAAGGTTAACATTTCAGCAGCACTGTGTATAACCACCAGAGGCTTTAACAGCAACACATATTTGCCATCTGGGGTAAAAGATGCAGGTTTTTTAAGGAGCAAAGATGAACATCCTGGGTGTGAAAATCCTTTCAGAAAGTATTTTTACAGAACAAAAAAAAAAGAAAGAAAGAAAGAAAGAAAAAGCAAGGAGAATGCGAAGCTTTACTATCAGTTCTGAGCTCACTCACTGACTATAAAGTAAGCTTTTAAGCTTTCAATACAGCTACGTGCTCTCCTTGGGTGCATTTTTCAAAAATAAGAGCCAACAAGAAAACTTACATCCTGCCTCTCATTGCTTTGGCTTTTTGTTCCTCTTCAAGATTTCTTGGGGGAGTTGAAGGCATCATTCCTTCATTCAAGCAGCCAGTGGCATCTTTTAAGCTTCCTCGATAAGATCCTCCTTCAAGAGTCTAAAGAAAAAAAAAAAGAATGACAGAAGAATAAGCATTATCCTTGAACTCCAGCATAAGAGTTACCTTCTGTTTCCAGTCAGCTCTGTACTCAACAGCAATCTAAAACCAAGCAGAGTATTCAGCAGTACTTGCCCATAGGACTCAATGAAATACAACCAAAAAAACAGACTAGTTTTAAATTGACCTAAGATCCAAAAAAAGAAAGCAGTAAAACTGAGAATATGACTTATGTTAGAAGATGGAAAAAAGATGTTCCTGTAGCCCCAGGATGAGGAAGCTCCTCCAAATTATTTTAAGCCAATGTGAAAATGTCAGAACATCGCAATCAGAACCAGTGACAGGCTAACTGTGGTGGGCACATTTCCCTATCAAAGCCTAAACCTGGACTGTTGGTAGTAAAGTAAAATATAAAATGAAACAGAAATAGAAGGATACACAGTAACATTTCACAATAATTAACCTTGCCCCCAAATTCCTGGAAAGTAATTGCAGTTGACCTAACAGCGTGCATGCGGGGCAGAGAAAATAAATATCCTCTGAAAACACATCTAACTGAGTTAAWGAAATACTTTTCAATTTTTCAGTCCCTCAACGGAATAAAACTATTTTGAGTAAAATTTCTGGGAATGTCCTTTTCAGTTTCGCGTGCTACAAAGAGCTCCTTCATCATTTACTCCTCCTCAACTACCCTATAAACAGAGACCATCTTCATGYACCAACTTCTCAAGCTGAGAAAATACCAAAACACTTTGAAATCATTTGTGAGATAAAGCTGCTTGCATAGACTCACCRTAATTCACACAGTAAAAACACTGGGTTTTTTTTCTGTTTTATTTTTACTCTTTTCATCCTTACAATGCATTTAAGGAAATGAATCTTTGCACCAAGTAAAACTTGCTTAAAGCAAACATTTACCTAAGTTTAGAGGATCTGTCACATGTAGAAAAAGGCTTAGCTTATGCATTAACATTTTRCATTGTTTCAGAGAACAATTAAGAAAAGCTAATGTTTAAAGTAAGATTTATTCCTTGGGCAACAGACATGGGACCACAAAATGAGAGGAGTGCACTACATGGAAAATTTTGAACAAATTTAAACTAGAGCATTTATAATGCTTCTTCCAGTCCCTATCACATACAGTTGAAAAGACAGATTAAAAGTAACACGAGCCTTTGTAAAGTTAAAGCACAGCTGTGATATTTCAAGCAGTTTTACTCTTTAGAGGGTCCTTTAGGAGAATGTGGAACACCAAACAACTTCATATGCTGGGCAGTAAAAACTGTGCCTGTAAAAAAGCTTTTAAAAAAAAAATAAAAAAAACAATGTCTAAATTATTTGAAAAAATGCCAATAAGGTGCCAGAAACAGTACAGGAGATTACATAGCTCATACTCTGCATCGTCCTTCCAGAAGTGCCTTTCAGAGTTTGCAGTACAGAGCCACAAGACAACATGTGAAGTGTATTTCATCTCACATGTAGAACAGGAACTATTAGTTACTCTACTGAGAAGCAGAGCCTGTAGGGTTAATAAAAGCACAGCAGATTAAGGTGGAAAGCAAGGAAATCAAAAATAGAGGTAGACTTTAAAGTCCATCTCTAAAGTCACATGGAGCCTGTTTTGTTCACAGTTTTCATAACACTAGACTTACCAGCTTACTTTTGACCAACTTTTCTATTGCAATGACAAGATCCGCAGCAGTTGGGACATCGGAGGAGCTCTGTCGAGCAGCTAGCAAAGAAGAGGACTGCAAGACACCAGTTTGCAAAGGAAAAGCAAGTTAGCAGGATGAGAAGGGATTAGGAAACCAGCAATAAGTGAAGCAGCTTCAGAGTTGGGAAAAGAACAAACATGGAAGGGGAGTGGAAGTGTTGGAGGCCCACATGCAGGGTCATGTGGCTGCTTGCCACTATATCAGAGAAGCACAGAATTGTCACTGAATTCTGGCTACACATCCCTTTGCAGCAGGTCTCACGTTGGGAACCAGTGAGAGACTACTGAAGTTCATTTACAACTAGGTTACAACACTCTCTACTCCACTGGGTCTTCCTTCTACRGACTTTTTCTGCTTTACAGACACATCTTCCACTGCAGATGTAAGAAATTACCTCCCTCCTCCATATACAYGCGTTTAACACAGTAAGCAAAGGCACACATGGAGTTAAAGGCAACTGGATGGAAGAGAGAAAAGTTTTTCTTCCTATCCTTCCCAAAGATGAATTGCAACTCCATATGAAGTCAGATGATGCCTCTGAATASCACTCATGTAACTTCAGTCATCTAAAATCCATCTTTTCTCCCTCTGCACCTTTCTGCAAACAGCAGAGAGAAAACACTCTAATGTATCTCATCTATCCTATGTATCTAATATAGGAGTGGAAAAAACACTCTTTAGAGATGCTCACCTCTAACTACTCACATTGTTTAAAATGTTTTCGGTCTCACTTCTATATGCCTATCTATTGATCATCGGTATTTGATTTGGGTGCCTGACACATAATACATTTGAGCATCTCCACATTCATGTAGTTACAGGTAGTAGATGCTAGTTGTTAGGAATCTCCAGTGTTTGCCTCAAAATCACCCATGGCATTGTAAAGGCTGGCCTGTGTATGAAATGTTCAGTTTTAATTTAAGATTTTTACTCAAAATTGAGTGTTGAATCACTCTTCAACACCTTCATTTTTGTTCCAAGAAACCTCACTTTGAAAACCAAAACTCAGGTGATAGCTGTGGGAACTGATATTTATCAGCTCGCCTGTAAATATGTTTCTTTTGAACTTAACACAAGTGTYGTCTAAACTATGAGCCCTTAGTAAGTAAACCCTTAGATAAACTGCTTTTGGCACACTTTGTCACAGATACAGTGTGGTTAAATTATGAAAAAGCTTATTCATTTCTTCATACAGGTCTTGTGGAGAGTACCTRTTTCAGAGAAGTCACCACAGAAGTACAACTGAGCACGCATCCATGATTAAAGAGTGCTGGGGAGTGAGATGTGGAAAAGTGACAGCAGGACGACCCTTTAGAGTAGTTGCTGATGTTGAGTGACAGCCCAGAAAAGAAAGCAAAAAAACAAAACAAGACAAAAAAAAAACAAAACAAAACAAAAAAAAAAGGCAAAGGAGACTAATCCAATCCAGAAGGTTTTTTTTGACAGAGAAGTGTGGTGAATACTTTGCCACTTGTACTCTCAACTTTCACTCAAATAATGTATCTAATCAACACTTCTAAGTATAACAACAAAAATTAYAGGTAATCAGGTTAGTAATTGAGGAATTAGGCCAGTAAAGCCAAAATCTTATAAAAACGTAAYGGATCAGACAGCCTGCTTCACCTGCAATGTGGATGGAGAAGTCTTGGGGGAAAAAAGGCCAAAAATAGGGATTTCGAAGAGATACTAGACAAATGCTGAGACAATAACTGTCCAACATAAGCATTCTASCAGGAGGAATCCAATTTTTGGAGGCACTGAACAGCTGTTGCTCTCACTTCTTTTAAATGAAATTGCTCAATATCTCTGAAGAGTAAATAACTGCAGATTTTTAAAGGAAGCATGGAAACATTTGCTGCATGCAAGTCTTTCAGAGTCAAACAAAACTCTTTGGTGATTGAACGTCGAATCTAGTTTGTACAGGGGAAACAGAAAAATGGTATTTCAATTTCCTAGTAAGTAAATTACGAATTTCTAATAAGAAGGTATCTTGCAATTTGTCTTTRTAACAGCCTCCAGAAGCAGCCAAGTACAATTACTGGTATCTTGCAAATGGGCAGCCCATTCCCAGGGAGGGAGAGCATATCCGCACAGTGCAGATTTCTCCACCTAGCACTGCCGCTTCCCAGTGGTGCCGCGTTGCTCTAACACAACTCAGTACCTATAAGCAGTATTAGGACACAAGCAGGGAGCTGTGCCCAAATTAACACCGTTAAAGAGCTTTTGGCTCCAGCATGGCTCAAATACTGTTAGCTCAGTGTCTCTGTGCCMGGGAATTCAGAAGACATGCTTGTGAGTTAAGTTTTTTTCCCCTGGGACAAAAAGGCGGCAGGGGAAGAGGAGGAGAGACCAAAAAGGTTTCAGAGGCCTCTTGGTCTACTTAACCTCCTCTTTTAGGACCAAACAAAGAAACAGGATACCAAAAAGCTCTACAACACTCAGACGTCTGGAGAAAAGGAAAAAAAAAAGTTTAGTTCTTCAACACAGGAGCTGTCACAAAATTATTTTAATAAAGCTTGAAATCACATAGCATGTTAAAAATCAAAAGTAGTGACTAGAGCTAAAGCAGCTTTGTTTTGCTAATAAATAAATAAATAAATAAATAAATAAAATCTAACCACAAAGCATCTAGCTAAACACTCCAGGGAACTTGCCAGGAGCAACTGCTATTGTGCTGGGCATGGATCCACGAGCGCTCTGCTTCCCCGACCTTTCCCCCTCACCAGGCAGCCAGCAGCACACACGACACTCCAAGGACAAGAGTCCGCGGCTCCAGCTGCTTCATTCTGCTCTTGCTGCCACCACAATATCCTAACAGTCCCTGACAGATTAGCAAGGAGCCCCTGAATCACTCCACCACCCTGCTCTCCAAGTCACAGAAACGCTTGCTCCCTTCTGTCTGTATTTGCAAACTGCTGCCTGAACCTTCCTCAAAACTCTTCTGGATTTTTTTGACAATTTATTAATCTCTCCTATTCTTGCTTCTTTGCATKCAGTAATTACAATCAGAGGACAGAGGTACAGAAGTGGCAGTGCTAAAAAGAGATATCAGCAGGAAAGCAGGAAACAGCTAAACAGGAGGATGAATTTCTACAAAGGAGATGACAGCGCCAGGAAAGGGTGGGGGAAGACACAGACAGACAGGACAAGCACCAACTGTGAACATAAACYACTTGCATAACTGTATTCACAGACTCTCACCCCAAGTCAGACAGAGTAATGGAAGGACTCACTCTCAAAGTAACTGCACCATCTACAACTGCAAAGCCCCGACTTCACATTCGACAGACCCTAGTTAATAGCAGAGAGCTACTACCACCAACATGGTGCCTGAGGATGGGCCGACCAAAGCCCTTCCCACTTTCCTGAGCAGGATTTGAGAGCCCTTGTGGACTTCTGAACAAACAGGGGCTGATGGACCATTTSGTGAGGCTGAGCCATATACCCTAAAAATGCTAAATGAGAGCCTATGACTTCAAATAGTTCGTTCCATCTGTAAGGTTAAAGAACATCAGAGTGRTGAGTAGACAGCAGAACACAGATTGACAAAGCTATCAGACCTCAATCATCCAGAAAGTAGTGGTAAACCTGGATGGAGAGCCCAATTTATCTAATTCTTGGTAAAAGTAGTATTTATGGATTCAAGCAGAATCCAGCACTTGACCTAYTCCCTAGTTCCAAGCTGGCACCAAATAGCATTGCTGCTGCTACTGCCAGACACCAACGGCACTTCTAAAACACCTGCAGAACAAGCATTACCAGCCTGAATGGAATTTCTGACCACACGAAACACAAGCACCCAGTATCTGCCACGAAACAGGACACCGGGGCTAAATTGCCTCTTAGGCACTGTTTGTAAATCTAGTTRGTGAAAGATACCAGATTATAATCCACACGCTGGTGTCTATTATAACGACATGTCTAGTCACTGAATACTAGATGACCACTATTAAACCAAATTAGAYGTCTGTGGCAAATGCACTTAAATGGCAAACTGATACAGCAGGGGAGGTCTTACCATCTCATCTTGGGTTGGATCATTGTCAAAAATCTTCATAGGAGGAGGAAGGGGTGTGTGGGACTCCTCATCTGGTTCATCTTCTCCCCAACCCTTCTTGCTCTTCTGGAGAAAAGTTAAATATAATTAGAAACAGGGAGAGGATTCCTTGCTTTTTTTAGATATCTGAGCCCTACCATCAGGCTTTCGGTCTATCAGGAATATTAATGCTGGCTCGGTATTTGGTCGGGGGGGAAGAACTGCAGGTAATACTAACCATCACAGAACAGAAGCAAAGAAGGCAAAAGTTTTTACTTGCTAATCCTGGTGAATTCTAAGAGTTACAGAAATATCCTTTTCCAATGCTGATGTCAAAAGACACTTAACAAACAGTGAATATGTCACCCAACCAGTTAAGGCAGTTAGGGCTCTCTATGTGCTGATGGAAAAGCATTTTCTAATTTGAAGTAGTACAGGTCAACGTACAGTTTTAAAAATGTATTGCTCCATTTGTGCAGTTAGTATTCATTCAATTTTCTGCTTGTAATTCCTCATGCAGTTTATCAGGAAAGAGCCATTCTAGCAAAGAACATGCCTGCAGAGATACTGGAACTATAAATCCTTAGCAGATTTAACAGAAACATGATTATTTCTCTGAGTGTTTTCTTTCAGTAAGGAATTACATTGCCACGGTAGGATAAAGGTGAAATGAACCTCAGCAAAAACTGGTAACGGCTACTCAAGAACAACTTCATTTCAACTCTTGGCAGATTTCTAATAGACTAATAAAAGAATCTAATCAAAGGATGACAACACACGCAGACTCTGAAAGGCTGTTTCCTATATGTTTCATTGCTCTTCAGGTGACAGATACTTTTTGCAATACACCTTTAATCGATTTCATTTTACATATGATCCGCTGCTCCCTCTGGTTCCTATGGGAGCTCCATTTATTCAAGCTTGAATCACACACCCCTGAACAGACACCCCCGAACAGACTACCAGAGATACAGACTTTCCTGCAACAAGCACCAACACACACCTCATCTGCGCTGTCTCCTTGAGGAGTGGTTTCATCTCCGGTCTTTGGTGAGCCAAGGTCAAAGCTCTTCCTGCCATCTCGCACCTTCTTCTGTTTCTTTATGTTACTCTCAGCCTTTCCGCTGTTCAGCCGGCGCACAGGACTAGTCAACCATTTTTTTAGCGTATTGGTCGAGCGCTTGGGGCCAGGAGAACTCTGGATGGAGTTGAGGGAYGGCTGAGGTTGCAAGTTGGCCACTGAATCAGATTTGCCCCCATTGTCATTGGAAGAGACCGAATATGCATCTGGAAGAGAACGATGCAGGTAAGAGATTATATTGGTACCTGCTTTATTTCCCTAGCATACATCAAATGTTCATATTCATAAGCATCAAAATACAAGATGCCTCAATGAGAAGTTTTGTGACCTAYCAACATTGTATAAACTTTACTGCACACCAGAGAGAAGAATACACTAGGCTACAGAGATTCTTCACAATCTTACATGCTTTCCTCATTTCCTACCATGCTAGCTGTCCTCAAGAAACATCACAGACAGCACAGTTATCTAGTTTGTGATGAAAAGCCTGAATTGGARGTTAAGTGCTAAATTTCTCAGCTTCTTCCAACAGATTTCATTGTGAATTGCCAGGAAGAAAATAAGTACAAAAAGGAGATTACTACAAGAGACCTGACAGCCACCAACACTTTGTCAGGTTCTGATTCCGTAAGTGTTTCTCAGCAGTTTTCGGACACCAATAACATTACTTTAATTAGAATACTTATAAACTTTTGAAGATTATTTGAACTATCTTAAAATTATCTCCTTTGCCCCTGAAAGCAATGTGGCAGAATATTTCTTATCTTCTCTAAAACTAAAAAGTGGGATGAACCATTACAAAGGATGACAAACTGTTAGAACAAAAGGAAACTTCCAAGAAGGAGATACAAGGCAGGTTTAAATTAAAAAGATTTCTATTAAATCCAGGGACAAGTTTCTATTAAATTGTAACAACTGCGATTATCAATATGCATGTTCAGACTAGCATCTTAGAAATGGGTGCAACCCCCTCCAAAAGCAACATGTGCCAATATCAATAAGCCTTTAAAAACAAAGCAAACAAGTTGCTAGAAGATTTCTCAATTGCCCTTGAGGAACAAGTGACCTGCTCTCACCTTTCTGAAACTATGGCAAAGGCAACTCCCTCCCCAGGAAAGATCAGGTACTGAAATGTTTAATCTCACACAGTTGAAGAGGGAATTGATTTTTACAGAATTCAGAAGTCCTGTCACACACTTGTAAGATATGTTTCACACTGTACATCAGATGCAGTCATCTGATGTTATTACTAAGATGTTATTACTAATTTCTATTGAGGTGGGTAAGAGATTGAGAGTTAAACATCTCAAAAAACAAAAACATTAAGTTACAACCTATGTTGTTGCTTACTACTTGCCAGCTACAAGAAAATAGCTTGGTGCATCGAGAAATTCTTCTCAGTTCAATAATAAATATTATTATAAATATTGTGCTATACACATGCTGAGGGTGAGTTTTTCTCCCTGAGAATAGCTAACTGTATCATTTTAGAAACCAGTTTCTGCTGCCTGCATCCAAACCTCCTACCTCTGCTGGGCAGAGAGCTTGGCTGATCACAGTGGGCTATTTACTGAGCAGAAATTGCAGGCTACCTTGTCTGTCAGCTTGTAAAATGCAGACCGTTAGAGCTGTAATATTTTACTAACCGAGACAGCCGCAGTCAAAAGTTGAACCAGTAATTTATTACATACCTGGAATCAAAAGTTAGGTTTTTAAAACATATGGAAACACTTGTAACAAGCTAGAGGAAGTCAAAGTTCATTTCCCAGACAGGAAGAAAATCCAAATCATCTGTCTTCCGACAAAAAGAAGAATTAGTTTGAGAGTGGCTGGGAAGAAGACAAATCCTAGGTGCAGTTGGTTGGATTTTTCCAGCCCACTGGATTGAGACATTCTTCCATAGGGGCAAAGTCTTATCTCAGAAAGGCCTGGTTCTGGCCTGCTACTGTTGATGTTATTTCATGCACACCAAGTAGTGTTAAATCAACTAGTACAAGATAATATTTTTGCAGTGGCCAGCTTATCTTCCATTCAACAGGCTTTAGATAGTCTCCTCTCACAGGCTCCACGTGATCCTTTGGGAGTCAGAGCTTATCAGCGTACCTTGCGTCAGCAAAATTCAGGGTTTCAGGATGGTAATTTTGAACACTTGAGCAACCTGCAGGTTGCAAGTGCCCTCTCTCCTCTGTCCTGCCAGTAGCACTTAAATCCCTGCACGTGGCTGGGGAACATGAGTGCTTCAGCAACTCATGGCCTGGCAGAGCCTCCTCTTGCCAAGAGGCTCCTCTGAGTTGGATGTGTGTGTTCAGGTGGCTACACTCAGACTCAGAAAAACTTCAGGAATTGCTGGTGCAAAGAGAGCATGTCTTTAGTCATGGAAGGAGAACTGCTGGAAAAATTCAGTCTTTCAGGGTTGCTGTTTTTCAAGGATGGTATGGGGAAAACAGCCGTATCACAGACTCCCTCCATTTGCTAGAGATTAGACTCAGGGTAGCGGTTGAGGAAAAATAGGGACAAGCTAAGCTCCCAGATCACTGTCGATTTAATGTACAACGAGGTTTTTACTACCGCTTGAATAATCCAAACACACAACTCTCACAAAAGGCGCCTTGCCAGTTCACCTTTTAGTAAAGGAGAGGATCCGATAGGTGCCTAAATGGCGCCTTCAACAGTCCTGCGCCTGTAGGATCCATCATGGTGGTGCTGAGCCATGCGAGCTCACCTCAGCCAGGCAGGCTCAAGATAGGCACAAACCTGAGGAACCTGACAAGGTCAGAGGTGGAAGGAGCAGGGACCTCCCCTCCCAGCAGGAAATGTCTCGTTTGATGAGCAGGGCCAGATCTCAAGTTTGCTTCTTCTCTCCCCATTCTCCAGTATCACAGCTGCAGCGCAGGACGCAGCCAGGCGTGCAGCTTCTCTCRCAACACAGCAGCTCTAGGCAATTCACAGGAAGCAACAGTCAACCACTTCTCGTTTTCATCCAGGAAAAAGCAGCAGCCTGGACAGAAACATCCTGAGTTCTGGAGGTGGCCCACAGGCCACCATGCCCATTTACAGGAATCTCCACCGAAGTTTAACCTATAACCAGGAAACCTCTCAAGAACAYTAGGTCTCCCAAAGAACAAGTTGAGATGAAAGAAAAATCAAAGATTTACATAGGAAAAGCTCTGGGTAGGAAGGTGTATTATGGTGCACAATGATCCCACTTGCATTGGACTCTGTTTTTCTGCATTTCCCACAGCGAGCCTCACTGCCAGGATCCCCAGGACTCCCTGATCCCCCAGCCGCGGCAGTGAGGAAGGGAGTGCTACCAAGTGCTACCAAATAAGGTAATGGCTTTTGCACTGAAAAAGGCTATTTACCAGGGAGACCATGTTTTCCATACCGCAGGGAACAGCCAAGGGTTACWAAATCTAAGTCCTACCATGCTAGACTTAAGCCTGGCAGGTATAAAGTCTCCATCCTTCACCTCATCCACTGAAGTGCTTCCAYTGACCACTCTAACACAATCTGCGACAGAGCCACAGGGTTAGCCAGGTCTACACAGCGAAAGACGGGAAGCGCGCATTGCCCCAGCCTTATCTTCCTTTTATATGGTAATTTACTCTATGCTGTTTGGAGGATAGGCAAGGAAGCAAAGAGAAACGATGGTCTAACCTCTCTAGCTACCACAAGAGTCTCTATAGATGGAGTGAGTTTCCTCTATCCAGCATCCTAGCACATGCATAAAGCACTCCCATCCCATTGCTGTATTTCCCACCATCTCCAAACATGCACTATACAGAAAAACATCTATAGTCTGCACACCATATTCCTAACCATTTTTCCTCTTGAAAAAAAAGAAAAAAAAGGAAAAAGGAACTGTAAATACGGCAATAACTCTGAGCAAGTGACTCCAACTGTCTGACAGACCCCTAGATAGCAAGCCAGCTGACAGTCACTTTGCACACCAAGCAGGTCATCCCTTACAGGGCCRTAGGCTCAAATATGAGCACAGCTCACCAAGCAAGAGACAGGAAAGACTTTGAGACAATCTCCTGCTAAGCTGTGCTTCTGTGAGCTATGCTGCTTTGGCGGCACATAGGGCTACAAATACATTAATTGTGACTCTTGGTGGCAGACTGAGATTCAGACATGGAGAGGAACAAGCCAAAGAGCGAGGGGACATGTTACCATGTTCTACTGTTGCAAAACCCTRGCGCATACATGCTCTGCAAACTGTTTTGTTAAAGCTGTTCAGAAAGACAGTTTGGTTAAGAAAATCCAGAGAGCAGTTCGGAAAAAATGCAGAGTCATATTTCTCGGTAGTTCAGGCAGCTCCCATTACCCACAAAGACCAGCAAATTAACTGCTGCCCTTGCACCACCGAGAGCCTGTAGGAACGCCAGGTCCTCTGCAAACAGCTGCAGCAAGCGGTCATAATGTCACCACTGTCCTGGGACATGAACGACTAAAAAAAGGTATTTGGTGAAGCGAAATGGGTGTAGGGAGGTCAGCAGACTAGTGTGGCTGGATTGATTTCCTGGCCAAACTATTCATTCAGGCAGAAGAAATGACAGTTTCCAAAACACCCCTAAGCAAACCTCCAAGAAACTTCTGGCAATGCAATCGTGAGAGATCCTCAGCCAGACGGGAGAGCTTGAACAGTCAGAGCTTTTGCATTGCTGGAGTCATAAAATCTTTGTTGTTGTTGCTGAAATTAACAGACATCCATAAAAGCACAGCTCTTTTACTTGAAAAAACGTAAGGATTCAGTTATATGCAACCTTGGGCGAAAGAGAAAGAAAGAAAAATCTTGTAAGTCAGTTCTAGAAGTGCAGTTGTATTCCCACTTGAGTCAGTAGGAATTATTCTTGGAACTAAAATACAAGACGTTTTATTTTTACCTCCTTATTCCCCAGAGCATGCATGGGAAGGGAGGTCTGATCAGACTCAAGTAGCATCTAATTCATCTAGAGGAACTCAAATCTCTAACAAGAAAAAGGGAAGATTTCTCAGAACGACTTTAAAGAAAACATCAGGCTGCTCTTTCTGATGCATGTTAACCACAGATCGTATATAATAAAGGGAAATATGCTTCAATAGCCAGATGTTAACCACAATATAGCTCTGAAAATGCACGACTATGGCAAGACATAGCCGTGCCTTAGGTGAGAAGAGTTGAATTATTGCATCTTAATTTTATGTACGGCTGCATTTCTCACCCCAGAAAAACATCTTGAGAGAGAAGGATTTTTCCACAGAGGCCAAAGATGATGAGCCAGAATGGGAACTCTGTAATCCTAACAGCATGTGAATTTAAATCAACATTTTTTTCCACAGAAATAATTCCACTCATGAAGGAAAGCCAATAATGACAATCTGACCAATGAGCACATAAATTAACTTTGCTGTGCTTAACAGAGCCCATTTTCCATAGTTAGTGATTACTGTAAAATGATAAAATTGAATCAGATGTGGGTGAAAGACTAACTTCGTTTTTACTCAAGCTACTATTTTCTTAAGCACAGGAAGCTCCATACCAGAAAATCTTGGAAAGCAAGAGTCATCTAGACTCGCTCCATGCACAAAGCCTCTACATTAGTATTTCACACTAAACAAACAAGAATCATCTAAACCACCCAAATGCACCCTCTCGTGCCCCTTCTAAGAATATCTCCTCTGCAGGACGGGYTGCAGGCTCCAATGCACAACTCAAAGCCCTTGAGACTCTACATCCCCACTGAAACACTCTGYTGTTTGAGCCACCCTCCAATAGCAGGGTACTACAGGGGTAAAGCTCTACTCAGCAGATGTGAAGACGCCAGAACAAGGGATGTAAATTTGGTCTCTTCCATACTTTTGCGTTAAATGTCCAAAATACACTCAGTGAAACTAATTTTATTGGCACGAATCACAGTTACAAAACTTAGTGGCTTAGGYAGATGATAGTAAAGAAAGATGCGTGTTTTAGGGTTACAGCTTATTCTGCATACAAAGCCTGGCCTGGATTTGCAAAAATTTGGAAGGACACAGAGCCAGTTTACAAGTATTCCTCSAGTAAAAATAATTAGTTTGTAGCAATGTAAATAATGAATCTGACAAATTTTCATCTCAACAGATAAACTCTCTCTTCAGGCAATGTCTCCACAACAGGTTCTGATGAAGAATGCAAGTGAATGTGAGGAAATTTTCAGTGCTTTCATTGGAAAAGGTAAAAGACAATTGGCATGAGAAGCCCTTTAAATTAGACCTACGTTACATTTTTGCAATGGAAGTGCAAAACTTGCCCTGGAGCCCTYGAAGACTCCCCATCCTCTAACTGGTCTCACTGGCATTCAGCTGAACATGGCTGACGGCGGRTATGCTACTGCACTTCAGCTCCAGGGAAAAATGAGAGCAGACTACAGGGCATCTGGTTTCGCATCCAAATGTAAAGATGTGCTCAAACTATGCTGTTCACCTAAATGCAAATTTGGCTCCAAGGTTCAAATACACTCCCTAACTTTATAATCGCCTGGAAATGAGTGGAATTTAGAATTTTCTGTTTGCATTTTGGAGTACCATTTGAAGTTTTGATTTGGAAGTAATGTCAAAAGGCAACAAGGTCAATCCGCCAGGATTCTTACACTTCCTTTTATATAGATGAAATTATTTGTCTAACCTCAAAAAGAGTGATACGGAATTAAATGCTTTATGCAACAAGTTTCCAGTCCAACCAAGAGAGTGACCTACACTGCTAAAAGCAAATGTGCTTGACATACTTTCTAATTAGCATAATTTAAAAATGCCTGATCTGACTTTTTGGTTCACTGCTAAACATGCAAACAAACTAATTTCCAAAATTAACAGAAAAAATATTGACCAAAAAAAATTACAATATTCAGAGTGGAACTGTTTCTTTAATGAAGAGCTGATGTTTCTTGGAGCGGGCGAGAAGGAGAACTGCTCTGAGATAGGGGATGTTCTGCAGAGTTCACTGTAGTTACACTGCAAAGTCAAAGGAAGGAAGGGATGTAAAGAACGAAGGGGGGTTGCTTATTACTTAGCCTTTGGGAAAAGATCACTGATCTGTTGGACAGAAATGTTCAACTTCCTGATCACTACTTTTGGGCTGAAAACTAAGTTCAGGAAAGAAAAGCACTCAGCAAGCTGGGGAAAGAAAACAGTTGCACTTGGAGAAGTTAATTTCCGTGCAAAGCAGCAGATCACCCCCAGCTCCTGGCAGTTGGACAGCAGAGCTCTCTTCCACCAGAAGGGCGATGCAGAGCTGTAACGCCCCCCCCTCCGTTGGAGCCTCTCTCTCTTCCCATTAACTACAGGGGGAGGCCAGGGAAATTACACCCTTGGCTAAATTTAGCTATTGTGAATCCCCTTCCCACATTTCACTGTGTTTCATACCAGGCTGATCTCACTGCAGGAAACGATTAGCTGAAGTTAAGCATCTGACAATTCACTTTAATGAGCAATAACTCATGGCAACCCACCATTAGCTTCAGTTGAATAGCTTTTATTTTCAGTTGGTGTTGCTCAGATGAGGCTTTCCTCCAGCGTGCGCTGGGAAAGCTGACATCCCAGAGCAGCCCCTAGGTCTTGGTGGTGCCAGTCAGAGTGTCAGGGCTCAAGAGCTCCAGTTCCCGAAGGTCAGAGAAAAGTCACCGCAGTTCTGGGAAAGTTTCAAAGAGCGAGATAAAACCAAAAGCCGGGAGAAATAGCACAGAGGCATACAGTCCCAAGAGGCCTCGGGAGCAAAGTTACTGAAATCCTGAGAGCGTGCTGAATGAGCGAGCGCTGGATCTCCAGGGAAAGCAATGGCACGAGGGTAAGAGACACCGGCAGGGCCGGCTGAATTAAAGCACACGTCTGCTGCTGGTCAAGAGGGCTTCCTAAGAGGAACGGCGAGCAGAGCAGGTCTCTTACATTTGCTGTTTCCTACAGATTTGGGGAGGGGGGGGGGATGGGGAGAGGAAAAGGTATCTTCAGACGATTATGGGATAAGATCTGGTTTCCTACGGACTGGTGTTTGAACAAGGAGCCACAGCACACGAAGGCAGAACGCTTCCCACCGCCGCAGAGCAGACGTGCAGTAAAGCCTGTGGCTTAACCTGGCAGCACCAAGCACTTGAAACTGCAGCTGAAATAGCTGCGGTCCAGCTCTGCTCAGAAACGTATTTGCATGTAACAATTTACTGCTGACAGCTTCTCTAGTGGGAGGTTCAAGCCCCTTCCTCTCCATCTATCAGCCTTCCTGACAAATTCATCCTTCTTTAGGGTCCTGCATAACCCCTCATATAAGGTGCTCTGAATTCATGACAAAAGCTGTAAAAAAACCAAACACCCACATCCCTTGGTGAGACCATCCTAGCCAGCTCCTGTCCTCACATCCTGCGAGACAGGTACAACATTGCTCTCCCTCAAGTTCTCCAAGGGAACCTCACTTATCTGTCCAGTGCCCTCCAGGCACCATGCAGACAAGGTCAGCCCCTACACGGTGACAGGGTAGGGAAGAGCTCTTGTGAGGACAAATAACATTATTTCTGGGCACTTGGGTTCATTCACCCACTCTCTTGGCTCCGCTTTTCATCCATCACATAGTCCAATACAGCCCGGGCGCAGCAAGAGCGAGCATGACACATCTGGCGAGAAGGCACATAGGAAGAGTCCTCCGATAATGCCTCACAGCTGGGCGAGACGATTTCTGAAGTCTAGAGGCACGCACTTGGCTTTAGGAAAACCGGGGGGGGGGAAGAAAAATCAAGACTAACAAGATCCAGAAAGCGCATGTGTCTTTTTTTTTTTTTTTTGAACAAATCAACATTTATTTCAATTTAGTCAAACAACTCATCGAAGCACTTCTCTAAGTTCTTCTGCTTTACATTTTGTATTTACACTGTCTTCTTTCTGTGACAAAAATATAGTAAACCCCAACCCTGAAGTTTCCAGAATAACTCTCACTACCAGCAAAAAAAGAACAAAATGCTCAAGCACAAAACACAAAAATCCCCTTTCATTTTGATATATTTTGACAGGAGATTTATGCATGTTCAGTAAAAAAGTAAGTATAGTAAGTTTAACCCTGAACCTCCATSGAAACCTATTTGAGATGATGAAGGGGAAAACGTCATGTTTGAAGCTTAGCAAGAGCAGCAGCATTTGCTGGCCTTTGCAAGTACACTGTTACTTWTAGCACAAGGAACTGTGACACCCACACAGAAGTAGACTTTTAAACTTTGATTTAAACAATTCTGCTCTGCTGCGCGTGTAAGGGTACCCAAGTCRGCAGAATACCATCTTTTATCCTCATGGTGGGCACAAAAACAAAATTTATTACACATGGTTTCCAAGCAGCTGTTAATATAACACAAGCCTTATTCTTTTTGCAAAGTGTCAAGGGTCAGCTTCATTCAGCAGCTCCCAAATTGAGCTACTGTAAGAACTTTTCCGCATTTAATGAAGTGATTTCTCAGTTAAATGACATCATTGCTAAGGTCAACTCTGCCTTACGCTTAAAGCCAGCAAACTCCATGACAAGGTAGACTGCTCTGCTGAAATTTTAGGGAAGGTAGGAGGGGAAAAGGAAACTTGAGCAGCCTTTTTTTTAGTATCTCCCTACCTCAAAGGAAGCTGTGGCTACATCCCAAACAATTCCTAGTGGAAACAACAGAAGCGTTTCAGTGACAAAAATAATTCAGAATTGAAAAAAAGCAAGAACAGAACTCCAAGCTTTTTTGGGATGGAAGGAAAAACTGCATGTTGAGAAAGAAGGAATTGGTCATTAAACTTTCCAGGCACACACAGGGCTCAGAAAGCACAGAAAACAAGCAGAACAAACAAACAAAACTGTGTGCATCTTAGCGGCAGCTTCTTTTGCCAGATGCAGTAGCTTCCAACATTCAGCAGCTGTCTCTTGCTTTCTAGTGGTGTGGAGTTCTCTTTGGTACTTGGAGGCTGTCAGGAGCTCCGGGCAAAGAGAAAGGTCCATTTACCAACCAATTCCAAAGGCGCTGATCTTGAATAACTTTACTAAGCAAGAGTGACACAGATGTCTAGGAAAGGGGGGCTTTTCTCTTAGTAAAGTTGTGGTAGGTGCAGCGGAAACCCAAGGCAATCTACATGCTTGTCAAATTGTGCCTAGGTAAGAAGAGAGTCCTCCATGAACGTCTCTCAATTGTTCACTCTTAAATTATTCAGGCTCTGACAGCCCCTGAAAAGAAAAGAACGGAAGAAGAATAAGTTGCGAGCGGTGCAGGGCTAGAGCGGACACCACGTAACCACCAAGAACAACGAGGTTGGGGTGTTTGACGACAGACACACTGCAGGCCTCCGGAGCCTCCAGGGCTGGTGCCCAAAAGCAGCTTTCGCCATGCCCCTTGGCTTTCAGAAATACTAGAGGAAAATAAAAGCTCACAGCAAAGGTACTAATTGGGATGAATTAAAAGAAGTAATGAATGAAGTAAATGTAAACAGTGGTTGGTAAATAAAACACACAGATAAGAACTGCTGCTGCTTTGTGATGTTTTGCTCTTTGAATATGGCACAGGGAAATGGCTAAGCAGCTCGGAGAGTTTTAACTGTACACGTAAGACTATCAGTTAGACTTGTGGGAAGCTTTGATTCACTCAGCTTTACGTAGGAGACTCAGAATGTCACTTGCTGCCCCACATAACAGGCTCATAGGATCTGCATCTTGGTTTTCATTTGACACCTCTCCAGAGCAGGGTGCTGTTCCGTAAGGAACCTCCTCAGCGGTGCCAGTCAACAAGCTTATCCTATTTCAGGTGAGGAAATAACCACTCTACTGTATTTGCGTCAGCAAGAAAGATGGGACGGGAACTTGAAGTCTCAGAAAGCATCTGCTGTATGGGAATAGGAGAGCTCTCTGCAGCACCCTGCTGAGTCTCAGCCTTCAAGGCTGGGTAAGTGCCTTGACCCAACCACGAGCCTTCCTAASAAGGCTAGTTCAGAGACACCCATTGAGTCTGATTTCTGGAGGGCCACAGAGAGCCTTCTGCAGCTTTCACAATGCCCACACCATTGCTCCTTACCAACAACGGCTTCCTGGGAAGAAATTCTAAATCTGGTTTAGCAGAGCCCGTGAGAGCTGCCCTCTGTAAACTGCATCGCTTTGTTCCCTACTGCATCGCAGCTTCTGCTCATGAGTAGCTGCAGAAGTGCTCTACCAAGCAACGCGTTTAGTAAGAGATAATATCATTACAAACCCCATCGTCACAGCTACACCACCATTACTGAGTAGCTGCCTTTTTTTTTTTTTTTTTTTTTTTTTTTTACTCACAGCTTTCTAAATAGCTAAGAGGAGCACTTCTACTTGAAAACAAAAGCAGAAGTGGACTGGTCTAGCAACAGAGGCTCTCTGAATCTGGAAAGACTTTGTCAAGTAGTGCTAGTCTCTTACTGCACTGTACTAAGCCAGATCACTGATACCTGCTCACCAGAGAGTTTATCTCCAGGACAAGTGCCTGTAGTGAACACTCAGAGAGCACGAGCCTTTAAATGTTTGCCTGGAACAGCATTTGCTCAAGGCTTTTCTCAGATGCCCTGCTTGACTGAACTGTATTGTAGCACGGCTCTCAGCAGTTTCAGTCCTCTCTGAGCAGCCCGGGATGTTTGAGACTGAACAAACTCAGCGACACCAAGACAAGGTCAACCAAGGTGCTGCTGCCTGCTCACCACCTGTGTCCTGGCAGGAATGCTGCTCCACTACTACAGAGCTGAAGTTACTCCTGTAACATTCAAACTCTCTGCCTCCTTCTTGTCTAAAGCTATGATTTCACTTCTGCTGCTCCAGCAAGCATTCCTGTTGATTAACACTTATCCCATTTCCTAAAGAAATCAATTCAGCCTCCACATACTTCAACTGAGAGCAATGTTTGAACACCGCGTTAATCCTCAGGGTTGAAAGTACAGAACATATAAAGAATACCAGACTAGAAGCACTTCAATTTTATCAGCTGTGAATCATCTTTTTACATTGCACCACTCAGACGCATTTGGACCTCAAATACATTTGCATATMTAATTAAAACAGATTACCATTAGTAACTAAAGAACATCTTAAATCAGAATCCTTAGGCCATAAAAGCTAATTGCATGATGCTAAAACTGGATTTCAGAAATATACATATTATACCCCCTACAGGATTAATTAGGCAACATCTCTTCAAAAGTGTTCTCMAAAGTGTATTTATTCAGCATGTGGTTAAATTATGCTGGGTTGTGCAACACTTTTCATAGCCTGCCTGAGCGCATGCTTCTGCGGCAGGAGACAGCTGGGGCCTTGCTCTTCAGGGGTGCTCAACATGTGCAAATCTTATTCAAGACTGAAGGGATCCCCAACCGATGAGAAGGAACATACATGCTGTGTTGTGCACTCTGCCTCACAACTACTGAGTTGCCTTTACCTCTAACACAACCCTACTGCTTTCTGCTGTGCAGTATGTTGTTTTTTTTTTTTTTAATCAACTTTGGCACTGCTGAACAGGAAGATCTTAGGTACCCATGTGATGTACTCTGCAGGACACACAGCCCTGTAAAAATGCCGAAACCAGCAAGGAAATAAAAGTCTGAAAGCTGCAATTGCTGGTTCTGACGCCCATTTTGCTACCAACTTCCTACATGACCTCAAGCAAGTTTGAGAGCAACCATTGATCAGGAATGTTTTCTTCTATTCACTAAAGCTGCACGTGTCTTATGAAGGGAGGAGAAAAAACACAATATACGAGGGCACATGCTCAGCTCTTGTACCCTGCAGCCGTAATTGTTAGCAAGCCTCAACTGCAGGAAAAAGCCTCCCGAGTGGATTTAGCCAGAGCTCGGGATGTGCCACTCCCCGCTCCYGTTGCATGCTCCGAGCTGCAAGCTCCACGTGAAGTCTGACCGTGGAAAATGCCCAGGCTGCAACAGTGGGGATACCTCCAGGGTCACTAAATCCAGTCCCTTCTTATCACGGGCAAATGAGTCCATCTCTTTCATAAACATTTAATTCGTCACTCTCTTGTGCTAGCAAACAAGGGATCTTTGCTCAAAACTGAAATACAAACTGTACTTGTGCTTCCCTTTAAAAACAGACGTCAAATCCCCATGTTTAGTTTACACCCTTCTCATATGAACAGTTTTTACCAGAAACCACCTCCTGTTTCTTCAGGATCACATTTACTAATGTGTTATCAGCAAGTGTGGCTCCCAGACCCGTTATGTAACTTTTCACCCTTGCATATCCTAGAAAATAAGTTTTACAGGGATCTAAGATTTCAAACTGTTGAGCTGTACCAGGGCTAACAAGGGCCATGCACACCAAATGACCAAGTGCAGTGGGGTTCAGTTTGAGTAACAGAACAGCAATTGCTCAGTCCTTATCTGGTAACACCTAAGACAGAGATATAGTATTTGTTTCATGTTCCAAAGGCACTGAACAACCACAGTTCCTAAAAAATGGAGGAGTATCTATAAGCATTGGGAACTGCTGGAGGTGAGGAGTGAGAAACAAGCCACAGATGTACTGTGCTTCTTTCTGCAGTGTGATACTATGCATGTTACATTACAGAAAATCTAATATGTACAGTAATTTAAGTGTATTTAATGACTCTCACCATCAAAGAGGAAAAGAACAAGACTCTTCTGTTATTAGCTGCTATAATACAGTTTGCAGGTTCTACTTTTCATGTCATTAGGACTTCACCAGTGACATCTTCATACTTAAAYATCTGAATTATCTGAAAGGAGCCCAGACAACATGGGTGCAACCTGCCCATTCTCAAGCTGCCAGGAAGAGGATCATGAGGTCGGTCCAGGCAGAGCAGGACACAGACCGACAGACTCAGAGGCAAGTCACACTGGACAGAAGGACACAGCTGATGGGACGGACTGCCTTTACTCCAAGGAATGGGCTGCATCTCACCATAATCGCAACAAACAAAAAGCAAACAGGTTACTTTCCAGTATATGGTTTTCTAATAGCCAGGAGAGTACATCTTTTCTTTCTTTTTTTTTTTCCCTTAAGAAAGTGGTCAGATGTGATTCTGTAGTTTTCTTTTAAAGTATTTTTATATCACAGTAAGCTGTGTGATGCAATTTTAGCAATTCAACTCTTCTGCATTAGTAACTGACATACAGTGACTAAACTGGCTAACTAAACCGAAAACCACTTCTGTAGATTACTGCCTTTTTACTATCTGGCCAACCAATTCCTCTCTTTTGAGAAGAAATTGTAACTTTTGTCAAAGATCAAAATATTTTCACAAAGCACATTAACAGACACTTGCCATCATGTTTGTATTTTGAAGTATTTTGATGATTTTTTTGGACTGAAATGTTTTGGGAGTTACTTTTCTTCAAAATGACAAATTGTTTTCCTTAATACATGCAAAAGTTTTAACAAGGTATATTCTGAAACTTGATGGTTTGGAAAAAGAAAATCCTATTGGGGTCATGTGAAATAACTGTCCTTTTGGTTTCACTTCAAAATGGATAGATTTTATTTCACCATACACTGAATTCCTGAACAATTCCGCTTCCTGGCAATCATTTCATAGGAAAGCAGCACACATGTAGTTACCCCATGTTCTTTACAGTGAACAGGAAGTTACCCAAGCTGTATTTTTTTCACAATTATCTGTGTTTTCTTTCCTCCTCAGAATAAAGTCTCCCTTCTTCAGACTTGTGGCAAAATGAATAAAGCCTGGTGAATTCTTAGATGCTTTTGGAGCAAATAGAAAGTAGGGAAGCTTTCCCTGCATAAAAGCAAATCCCATGTTTCTTCAAAGCCAAATGAATTTATGGAAGTTGAAGACAACGCAGCAATCTGAATAAAAAGAATCCACACCATGCATTCAGTCTCAGACTAGTAATGGAAAACTGACCTTCACAGAAGCTCTTGTTACCTGTTTTACACTTATGAATCAAGAACTGCAAGTTTATTTTCTGTAAAACTCTCTGACATTTCCTGAATATAACTGCATCTCAAAAGATAAAGCTGCGAGACCAGTCTCAAAAGGGAGACATAAAGCTGGAGGATGAGAGGCTAGCTTGCATTAAGAGTGCTGGAATTATCTAGGAGCGTGGATAACTATTTCAAAAAGGAAAAAAAATAACATTTACACTTCTTGGATCTTGGGAGTTGAAGAAAATTTGTTAAAGCATCCAGAGCACTCGTACTGATGCAACGAACAACAGATTTATAAAAAGCAGCTGACAGAAGCTGAGAAGGGTGAGCACGGGAGCCTTACGCAGTGACCAGCACTTAGAGCAAGTCAAGCCTCTGAGCTCCGAGCTGCTTAATGTTTTACAGTAACACTGAGCCACTCAAAATTTGACCTCTTGTATCCAAGAACAGCATTTCTGCTCCCAAAAGAGTTCTGGTGAACAGGTAACATTCAACAACACTTAAAACTAAATAAGCTTAAGAAGAGCTTACTGTTACCCTAGCCTGCTAGGGCGATCTACAGAGCAGAAGCGAGCAGCCACGCTTCTCCTTCAGCTGTTTGTGTTCAGAGACTACTTATCAATCTCACGGCTTCTGCTGAAATCCTTGTAGGTCTCACTGCCTCTTTCAAGGGAGGACACATCCATGCACACAAATCCTAACAGGTTTGTCCCAGTGAGTCATTATTTACCTTGTCCGAAAAGCCTGGCACGGGGACCGCCAGGCACCCTTTTGCGACCGTGCTTATCTTGGTGCTTCTGTAGGTAGGGCATARAACAGGTGTGGAAAAGCATGATTCCACAGTAACAGAAAGAACATTATTTTGCTAATAAAATTCACTCTGTCATGCTAATCCTGCTTGCCCAATTTAGCAGAGTTTTCATCAGCCCTTGTGTCCCTTCCAATAACTTTATCTCCCAGGGCCTATTCTGACTCTAACTCAGCTTGCGGAGGTGGGAAAACACAGCATTTGGAAGAGACGTTCCTGCCATGGGCGTACCAGTTTTCTCTTAATAAAATGGGCAGAAAACATGAACAACTCTCCCAAACCTCACCACAGCCATTTTCTGGCAAACGCAGGGAGAACCTGAGCCGAGCATGTCTCCCGCGGGAGAAAGGCTGCCCACAGAAGGCCACCACAGTTGGCCCTCTTGACTTTACTGAGAAGCAGCTAATGAGCGACAGCTGGACTTTACTGAGGAAGTACATTTGGCGAAGGTAAGAGTTTCCTCGTATTTGTCATTGAGGGAGCACCAGGAAACTCAGCAAGCTTGGTTGACACCCTTAGTTCTACTATTGTTTTCGCCTCTGTCTCATTTTTGACCGAACTGCWTTGGCCATGCATTCCATTACGCTTTACACAGTGTAACCATGGCTCAGGCTGAAACACTAAATAAAATATGTTCAAATTAGGAAATGTTATGGGCTTCAATATATTACTGCAGCTCATTCTCTTGCTACCACACAGCACAAAGGTACCCATTTCCTTTGGAAAGCTCTGCAGCTCACTGCAACACCATGTCAGCACCTTCTATAAAAAGTACCATCAGATCTCGCTTTTTACCTAATGAAGAAATAACTTTTATTAACATGCCGTTGACAGGCTTTGTAATTACGCCAGTTTTCCCAACTTCCAGTTAAGGCTCTGTGTTTCTGACCATCTTGCAAAAACCTACAAGGTGGCTGAACTCCATATATTGCACATCAGTCACTACCACCCTGTCAAGAAAAGCTTACTGTGTTAATCTTACAGCAAAGAGGTTCATCAGACCAAGCCAATAACAAACCAAAGACTCATGAGAGGATAGTAAGAAAAGAAAAAAAAAAAGTAGAAGAAGGAGCAAAGCTGTAGACAGAAGAGAGGAGAAGCTGGTGGGGCAGGAATTTTAAGTAAGAGCCTTAGAAAAGACACAAATCCATCCCATCTCTCATTTTTCACTTACTCAGATTAAARGTCTGACATTTAGACTAAGCTTTTTGTTCTGGAATGAAAAGTTTGGATATGAACAGCTGCCTGCTCTGAAGAGCAACTGTTTAAGGTGGCAAAGGGACATGTTCTTTATTGAAGTGAATTAACTGCATTCATTTAAATCAGTCTTTCCTCTGTCTGACTACCCTTCAGTAAAAATGTTTTATATTCTCACCTCAAGCCACTCTGAGGCCACATAATATTATCTAGAACAGAGTGTAAAGTACTGTACTGTAAAGTTATGTTGACGCTAGACTATTATTAACCACGGACCCTTTAGTTTAKGCGGTACATAGTTGCACTCATGTCCAGATGATCAAGTTCAGGAGCCAGGAACGTCTCTCTCCATGCGCCCAAAGGAAAAGAYTTCCTACAGCTTGCTAGCGTTTTCCATCCCCTTACGGCCTCTTAGCRCAATGAGACCCCACTGTGCTGCAGGCAGGTCTGGAACTGCATGAGCTGAACCACTGCAACAAATGTCAGCAGTGCCCAGGGTACAGTATGGTACCTCCAGATTAACTCCTGGGTTAAATCTCAGTTACTGACTATTCTTTACAAAGCCTTAGATCATCAAATTCAGTCACCCTCTGACTCAAGCTATGTGTATTCACTGGCAGGCTTCAGAGCTCTAAGCTGGAGGTAGTGTAGATTAATGGCCCTAAACCTCTGAACTTCGCTCCTTGTTTAAAGGCAACAAAGTTTTGACCTTGCCATATTCAAGCTAGGCAGCTTATCATTTGCTTTAGAAAAGACATTTCACAAAGTAGGAATCCTTCCAACTTTTTTTGCTTTTCCTCATCAAGACCATTTAAAAGAAGCCCCTAATCTGAACCACGTAGATGACTGAGGAGAGTCTGCTAATATGTGTTTTAAAAAAACTATTTTCAATCTCAAATCCTCGGCTGATCTGTAAGGGGAGCTGAATGACATTCTGCTTATCAGAACACCATCAGAATTTGAACTGTCTTATCAGTTGGCTTTCACAGTCAGCTTTACACTGCTAACAAGCATCTTACTGCACTAGGTCACTTTGCATTTGTGCATGTAAGAAATGCTGCAAAAAGCCTTGCTTGTCAACTCTTGGCTGATTACAGCTTGAAGGCTGCACAAGCCTACTGCTCTTAACTACCCCTTTTTTATGGCTGAAATCAAATGATACACTATTGCTCTGAGGCACTCCTATATTAGGATTCATATCTTTCTGTATTTGAGGACAGACAAGTAATCCTTATTTAGCTCAGGCAGAGGACTATACGGGTCAAACTGCAAATGGTACTAAGTGTCAGTTGCTTTCCTTGGATGGACCCCAAAAGCTTTGTACATGGGCAGAGCTGACAAGATCAGGAACCAACCAAGAGAAACAAATAAAAACAGTATCAACGTCTCAACAACTGCAGAGGACAGGATGAGATTTATGCAAAAGAATATTTTGAGCTAACTGTCAAAGATCCTTCAGAGAAATGCCCAATTATACAAAATTTACACATTCTCTGCTATACTTGGGAACTAAGTTTGGGGTTTTCATCTCTGCATTATCATTGCTACTTAGGAGACTGAGTATCTGCATTACTTCCAACCTCCATAGCAGGAAAATCACTGACACAACTTGTACAGATATAACCTCTGCTTGAGAGTGGACTGCACACTCATCTTCTCAATTTCTCCAACCAAGAGATGCTTTATTGGCACAAAACCTACTCAGTTCCTGCCAAGATCAAGAGACATCAGGCATCTGTCACCAGGAAAAGGTGAGCCGGATTTCCAAAGGCGAAGGGAAGATCATTTACAGGGCAGCAGCAAGAACAGCTCCAAGTTGCTTCAATATCCATCTTACAAATGAACTGTGTCTTAATCACATAGTTTTACTGAGAATCTAAGATCAGAGAGCCGTTCTGGTAAAGAAGAGTAGAAAAATGACCCTCCAAAAGCAAAGATGATCATTGACAATGCTGAATATAGGAAGTTAAAGCATCAAAAGTCAGGTTACAACACTAACGACTCTCCAAACTTAATGGCACAAGCTGCAGCAACCACACACTGATGCTGTAGTCCAGAGCACCAAACATCTCCTCAGATGTATGCTTTGGTACCTACTTATATTTAGGACATATTTCCATCATCTGACTGCCTCTCTTTTTCTTTAATAAACATAGCATAATAACAAGCCTCTTCCAACTTTCTGCTCAAAGTTTACTTCACTCCTTTCTTGTCCTTGGTAGTAATCAGTATCACAAAACACCTTCTGTTACAAAAGGGGTAAACTAGAACTGCAAACACAGTTAACATTTCAAAAGAAGAGAGAAGAGCCAGCTGCTTCCCCTTCCCCCTTCTGGAGACACTCACAGATGGAAGACAAGCAGCAGGGAGATTTTAATCTGTTAGAATCAACATTTTAAAGTCCAGAGCCATGTCAAAGCTTGAAGCTKGCTCCAAACTTGCTGCATGGGCCAACACATTAAAGCATGACCTGTCCTTGAGACTTGGCTCTAACATTATTATCGTGCTACAGCCTTTCTGTTAGCAGTCCTAGCAGCATGCTATATGCCCATTTTTAAACACTGCAAAACAGGGATTTTGTATATCGAGTTCAACAGTCACTTATCTGGCATGGAATAGCATGTGTTCCCCAGGCTGACAAAGATTAACACCTTGGKGCACCATGGCAAGCTCAGTGCACCACTAGTTCTGGTGTCGCTGTCACCAGGTAAGTGCATCTCTGGTTCAACAATCAGGGAACAAGGCTCCTGCATTGCTAACGTGTGCATCAAGCCCATCTGCCCTAAAGCCATCTTCATTTGGGGATGTGCAGATGCATTCCAAGAAAGAATCAGTTCAGCAATTACCAAAATATCTGCTTTTAAGGGCTTTGCCTTTCCATGGGGAAAAGAAGTAGTTTTGGCTGGGACACTTTTGCTTGCCAGTTCRGATAACAGGAACGTTTAAACACTTTTCTCCAGAAAACTCACACTATTCAAAACAAGCTCAAGAACGATAGAGCAGAGCAAAAGCTGCAGACAGGGAATTCCTTAGCCCATGCCTCTTAGCTGCACTGTTCCTTGTAAAAGACARATTTATTTTTTACTTTTCAATTTTTTTTTTAACAAGACACCCAAGCTGCTGCAGCATTCCCACATCTCTGCTAAAAGTAATCACAGTTTCAGCTCAGCAAGCTTCCCCAGACCTTCCCACATCTCCATTCACAGACTTGTGAACTGTGAGAAACAGATGTTCCCAAAGCATTTTGCTCCTATCCAAGCCCAAGACATACTGAAAGGAGGCGGGGGGGGGGGGGAAAGAATCTCTCATTTAAGCAAATATTTCTCCCCGCCCTATTGACCTTACAGTTCCAGAGTGTTTCCTACCAGCCCGATAAAACGTGTCCTGTCAACTGGAGCCCGCTCCCTCCGGGTGCCGAGTCCCGCGGCGGGGACGCCCGAGGGGGCGCCGCGC